>NW_028116704.1:0-52203 GCF_964273445.1 Streptopelia decaocto | reverse complement strand
AGTTGAAATTTTTTCAAAGTCCCTTAAAAATTTTCCAATTTTTGTCCCAATTCTTCCCATTCCCATTGAAACTTTTCAAATCCCTCTCAAAATTGTTGAAATTCTGTTGAAGCTTTTAAAATTCTCTCTAGAATTTTCAAAATCCATGTCCACATGTTTACAATTTCACGTAAAAAAATGGCTAAAATTCCAGTTGAAATTTTTTCAAAGTCCCTGAAAAATTTTCCAATTTTTGTCCCAATTCTTCCCATTCCCATTGAAACTTTTCAAATCCCTCTCAAAATTGTTGAAATTCTCTTGAAGCTTTTAAAATTCTCTCTAGAATTTTCAAAATCCATGGCCACATGTTTACAATTTCACATAAAAAAATGGCTAAAATTCCAGTTGAAATTTTTTCAAAGTCCCTTAAAAATTTTCCAATTTTTGTCCCAATTCTTCCCATTCCCATTGAAACTTTTCAAATCCCTCTCAAAATTGTTGAAATTCTCTTGAAGCTTTTAAAATTCTCTCTAGAATTTTCAAAATCTATGGCCACATGTTTACAATTTCACGTCAAAAAATGGCTAAAATTCCAGTTGAAATTTTTTCAAAGTCCCTTAAAAATTTTCCAATTTTTGTCCCAATTCTTCCCACTCCCATTGAAACTTTTCAAATCCCTCTCAAAATTGTAGAAATTCTGTTAAAGCTTTTAAAATTCTCTCTAGAATTTTCAAAATCCATGTCCACATGTTTACAATTTCACGTCAAAAAATTGCTAAAATTCCAGTTGAAATTTTTTCAAAGTCCCTTAAAAATTTTCCAATTTTTGTCCCAATTCTTCCCATTCCCATTGAAACTTTTCAAATCCCTCTCAAAATTGTTGAAATTCTCTTGAAGCTTTTAAAATTCTCTCTAGAATTTTCAAAATCCATGGCCACATGTTTACAATTTCACGTAAATAAAATGCTAAAATTCCAGTTGAAATTTTTTCAAAGTCCCTTAAAAATTTTCCAATTTTTGTCCCAATTCTTCCCATTCCCATTGAAACTTTTCAAATCCCTCTCAAAAGTGTTGAAATTCTCTTGAAGCTTTTAAAATTCTCTCTAGAATTTTCAAAATCCATGTCCACATGTTTACAATTTCACGTCAAAAAATGGCTAAAATTCCAGTTGAAATTTTTTCAAAGTCCCTTAAAAATTTTCCAATTTTTGTCCCAATTCTTCCCATTCCCATTGAAACTTTTCAAATCCCTCTCAAAATTGTAGAAATTCTGTTAAAGCTTTTAAAATTCTCTCTAGAATTTTCAAAATCCATGTCCACATGTTTACAATTTCACGTCAAAAAATTGCTAAAATTCCAGTTGAAATTTTTTCAAAGTCCCTTAAAAATTTTCCAATTTTTGTCCCAATTCTTCCCATTCCCATTGAAACTTTTCAAATCCCTCTCAAAATTGTTGAAATTCTCTTGAAGCTTTTAAAATTCTCTCTAGAATTTTCAAAATCCATGGCCACATGTTTACAATTTCACGTCAAAAAATGGCTAAAATTCCAGTTGAAATTTTTTCAAAGTCCCTTAAAAATTTTCCAATTTTTGTCCCAATTCTTCCCATTCCCATTGAAACTTTTCAAATCCCTCTCAAAATTGTTGAAATTCTCTTGAAGCTTTTAAAATTCTCTCTAGAATTTTCAAAATCCATGGCCACATGTTTACAATTTCACGTCAAAAAATGGCTAAAATTCCAGTTGAAATTTTTTCAAAGTCCCTTAAAAATTTTCCAATTTTTGTCCCAATTCTTCCCATTCCCATTGAAACTTTTCAAATCCCTCTCAAAAGTGTTGAAATTCTCTTGAAGCTTTTAAAATTCTCTCTAGAATTTTCAAAATCCATGGCCACATGTTTACAATTTCACGTCAAAAAATTGCTAAAATTCCAGTTGAAATTTTTTCAAAGTCCCTTAAAAATAAAAATTTTCCAATTTTTGTCCCAATTCTTCCCACTCCCTTTGAAACTTTTCAAATCCCTCTCAAAATTGTAGAAATTCTGTTAAAGCTTTTAAAATTCTCTCTAGAATTTTCAAAATCCATGTCCACATGTTTACAATTTCACGTCAAAAAATGGCTAAAATTCCAGTTGAAATTTTTTTAAAGTCCCTTAAAAATTTTCCAATTTTTGTCCCAATTCTTCCCATTCCCATTGAAACTTTTCAAATCCCTCTCAAAATTGTTGAAATTCTCTTGAAGCTTTTAAAATTCTCTCTAGAATTTTCAAAATCCATGGCCACATGTTTACAATTTCACGTAAAAAAAATGCTAAAATTCCAGTTGAAATTTTTCAAAGTCCCTTAAAAATTTTCCAATTTTTGTCCCAATTCTTCCCATTCCCATTGAAACTTTTCAAATCCCTCTCAAATTGTTGAAATTCTCTTGAAGCTTTTAAAATTCTCTCTAGAATTTTCAAAATCCATGGCCACATGTTTACAATTTCACGTAAATAAAATGCTAAAATTCCAGTTGAAATTTTTTCAAAGTCCCTTAAAAATTTTCCAATTTTTGTCCCAATTCTTCCCATTCCCATTGAAACTTTTCAAATCCCTCTCAAAATTGTTGAAATTCTGTTGAAGCTTTTAAAATTCTCTCTAGAATTTTCAAAATCCATGTCCACATGTTTACAATTTCACGTAAAAAAATGGCTAAAATTCCAGTTGAAATTTTTTCAAAGTCCCTGAAAAATTTTCCAATTTTTGTCCCAATTCTTCCCATTCCCATTGAAACTTTTCAAATCCCTCTCAAAATTGTTGAAATTCTCTTGAAGCTTTTAAAATTCTCTCTAGAATTTTTCAAAATCCATGGCCACATGTTTACAATTTCACATAAAAAAATGGCTAAAATTCCAGTTGAAATTTTTTCAAAGTCCCTTAAAAATTTTCCAATTTTTGTCCCAATTCTTCCCATTCCCATTGAAACTTTTCAAATCCCTCTCAAAATTGTTGAAATTCTCTTGAAGCTTTTAAAATTCTCTCTAGAATTTTCAAAATCTATGGCCACATGTTTACAATTTCACGTCAAAAAATGGCTAAAATTCCAGTTGAAATTTTTCAAAGTCCCTTAAAAATTTTCCAATTTTTGTCCCAATTCTTCCCACTCCCATTGAAACTTTTCAAATCCCTCTCAAAATTGTAGAAATTCTGTTAAAGCTTTAAAATTCTCTCTAGAATTTTCAAAATCCATGTCCACATGTTTACAATTTCACGTCAAAAAATTGCTAAAATTCCAGTTGAAATTTTTTCAAAGTCCCTTAAAAATTTTCCAATTTTTGTCCCAATTCTTCCCATTCCCATTGAAACTTTTCAAATCCCTCTCAAAATTGTTGAAATTCTCTTGAAGCTTTTAAAATTCTCTCTAGAATTTTCAAAATCCATGGCCACATGTTTACAATTTCACGTCAAAAAATGGCTAAATTCCAGTTGAAATTTTTTCAAAGTCCCTTAAAAATTTTCCAATTTTTGTCCCAATTCTTCCCATTCCCATTGAAACTTTTCAAATCCCTCTCAAAATTGTTGAAATTCTCTTGAAGCTTTAAAATTCTCTCTAGAATTTTCAAAATCCATGGCCACATGTTTACAATTTCACGTCAAAAAATGGCTAAAATTCCAGTTGAAATTTTTTCAAAGTCCCTTAAAAATTTTCCAATTTTTGTCCCAATTCTTCCCATTCCCATTGAAACTTTTCAAATCCCTCTCAAAAGTGTTGAAATTCTCTTGAAGCTTTAAAATTCTCTCTAGAATTTTCAAAATCCATGGCCACATGTTTACAATTTCACGTCAAAAAATTGCTAAAATTCCAGTTGAAATTTTTTCCAAGTCCCTTAAAAATTTTCCAATTTTGTCCCAATTCTTCCCACTCCCTTTGAAACTTTTCAAATCCCTCTCAAAATTGTAGAAATTCTGTTAAAGCTTTTAAAATTCTCTCTAGAATTTTCAAAATCCATGTCCACATGTTTACAATTTCACGTCAAAAAATGGCTAAAATTCCAGTTGAAATTTTTTTAAAGTCCCTTAAAAATTTTCCAATTTTTGTCCCAATTCTTCCCATTCCCATTGAAACTTTTCAAATCCCTCTCAAATTTGTTGAAATTCTCTTGAAGCTTTTAAAATTCTCTCTAGAATTTTCAAAATCCATGGCCACATGTTTACAATTTCACGTAAAAAAAATGCTAAAATTCCAGTTGAAATTTTTTCAAAGTCCCTTAAAAATTTTCCAATTTTTGTCCCAATTCTTCCCATTCCCATTGAAACTTTTCAAATCCCTCTCAAAATTGTAGAAATTCTGTTGAAGCTTTTAAAATTCTCTCTAGAATTTTCAAAATCCATGGCCACATGTTTACAATTTCACGTAAATAAAATGCTAAAATTCCAGTTGAAATTTTTTCAAAGTCCCTTAAAAATTTTCCAATTTTTGTCCCAATTCTTCCCATTCCCATTGAAACTTTTCAAATCCCTCTCAAAATTGTTGAAATTCTCTTGAAGCTTTTAAAATTCTCTCTAGAATTTTCAAAATCCCATGTCCACATGTTTACAATTTCACGTAAAAAAATGGCTAAAATTCCAGTTGAAATTTTTTCAAAGTCCCTTAAAAATTTTCCAATTTTTGTCCCAATTCTTCCCATTCCCATTGAAACTTTTCAAATCCCTCTCAAAATTGTTGAAATTCTCTTGAAGCTTTTAAAATTCTCTCTAGAATTTTCAAAATCCATGTCCACATGTTTACAATTTCACATAAAAAAATGGCTAAAATTCCAGTTGAAATTTTTTCAAAGTCCCTTAAAAATTTTCCAATTTTTGTCCCAATTCTTCCCATTCCCATTGAAACTTTTCAAATCCCTCTCAAAATTGTTGAAATTCTCTTGAAGCTTTTAAAATTCTCTCTAGAATTTTCAAAATCCATGGCCACATGTTTACAATTTCACGTCAAAAAATGGCTAAAATAGTTGAAATTTTTTCAAAGTCCCTTAAAAATTTTCCAATTTTTGTCCCAATTCTTCCCATTCCCATTGAAACTTTTCAAATCCCTCTCAAAAGTGTTGAAATTCTCTTGAAGCTTTTAAAATTCTCTCTAGAATTTTCAAAATCCATGGCCACATGTTTACAATTTCATGTAAAAAAAATTGCTAAAATTCCAGTTGAAATTTTTTCAAAGTCCCTTAAAAATTTTCCAATTTTTGTCCCAATTCTTCCCATTCCCATTGAAACTTTTCAAATCCCTCTCAAAAGTGTTGAAATTCTCTTGAAGCTTTTAAAATTCTCTCTAGAATTTTCTAAATCTATGGCCACATGTTTACAATTTCACGTCAAAAAATGGCTAAAATTCCAGTTGAAATTTTTTCAAAGTCCCTTAAAAATTTTCCAATTTTTGTCCCAATTCTTCCCATTCCCATTGAAACTTTTCAAATCCCTCTCAAAATTGTTGAAATTCTCTTGAAGCTTTTAAAATTCTCTCTAGAATTTTCAAAATCCATGGCCACATGTTTACAATTTCACGTAAATAAAATGCTAAAATTCCAGTTGAAATTTTTTCAAAGTCCCTTAAAAATTTTCCAATTTTTGTCCCAATTCTTCCCATTCCCATTGAAACTTTTCAAATCCCTCTCAAAATTGTTGAAATTCTCTTGAAGCTTTTAAAATTCTCTCTAGAATTTTCAAAATCCATGGCCACATGTTTACAATTTCACGTAAATAAAATGCTAAAATTCCAGTTGAAATTTTTTTCAAAGTCCCTTAAAAATTTTCCAATTTTTGTCCCAATTCTTCCCATTCCCATTGAAACTTTTCAAATCCCTCTCAAAATTGTTGAAATTCTCTTGAAGCTTTTAAAATTCTCTCTAGAATTTTCAAAATCCATGGCCACATGTTTACAATTTCATGTAAAAAAATTGCTAAAATTCCAGTTGAAATTTTTTCAAAGTCCCTTAAAAATTTTCCAATTTTTGTCCCAATTCTTCCCATTCCCATTGAAACTTTTCAAATACCTCTCAAAAGTGTTGAAATTCTCTTGAAGCTTTTAAAATTCTCTCTAGAATTTTCAAAATCCATGTCCACATGTTTACAATTTCACGTCAAAAAATTGCTAAAATTCCAGTTGAAATTTTTTCAAAGTCCCTTAAAAATTTTCCAATTTTTGTCCCAATTCTTCCCACTCCCTTTGAAACTTTTCAAATCCCTCTCAAAATTGTAGAAATTCTGTTAAAGCTTTTAAAATTCTCTCTAGAATTTTCAAAATCCATGTCCACATGTTTACAATTTCACGTCAAAAAATTGCTAAAATTCCAGTTGAAATTTTTTCAAAGTCCCTTAAAAATTTTCCAATTTTTGTCCCAATTCTTCCCATTCCCATTGAAACTTTTCAAATCCCTCTCAAAATTGTTGAAATTCTCTTGAAGCTTTTAAAATTCTCTCTAGAATTTTCAAAATCCATGGCCACATGTTTACAATTTCACGTAAATAAAATGCTAAAATTCCAGTTGAAATTTTTTCAAAGTCCCTTAAAAATTTTCCAATTTTTGTCCCCATTCTTCCCATTCCCATTGAAACTTTTCAAATCCCTCTCAAAATTGTTGAAATTCTCTTGAAGCTTTTAAAATTCTCTCTAGAATTTTCAAAATCCATGGCCACATGTTTACAATTTCACGTAAAAAAATGACTAAAATTCCAGTTGAAATTTTTTCAAAGTCCCTTAAAAATTTTCCAATTTTTGTCCCAATTCTTCCCATTCCCATTGAAACTTTTCAAATCCCTCTCAAAATTGTTGAAATTCTCTTGAAGCTTTTAAAATTCTCTCTAGAATTTTCAAAATCCATGTCCACATGTTTACAATTTCACGTCAAAAAATTGCTAAAATTCCAGTTGAAATTTTTTCAAAGTCCCTTAAAAATTTTCCAATTTTTGTCCCAATTCTTCCCATTCCCATTGAAACTTTTCAAATCCCTCTCAAAATTGTTGAAATTCTCTTGAAGCTTTTAAAATTCTCTCTAGAATTTTCAAAATCCATGGCCACATGTTTACAATTTCATGTAAAAAAATGGCTAAAATTCCAGTTGAAATTTTTTCAAAGTCCCTTAAAAATTTTCCAATTTTTGTCCCAATTCTTCCCATTCCCATTGAAACTTTTCAAATCCCTCTCAAAAGTGTTGAAATTCTCTTGAAGCTTTTAAAATTCTCTCTAGAATTTTCAAAATCCATGTCCACATGTTTACAATTTCACGTCAAAAAATTGCTAAAATTCCAGTTGAAATTTTTTCAAAGTCCCTTAAAAATTTTCCAATTTTTGTCCCAATTCTTCCCACTCCCTTTGAAACTTTTCAAATCCCTCTCAAAATTGTTGAAATTCTGTTAAAGCTTTTAAAATTCTCTCTAGAATTTTCAAAATCCATGTCCACATGTTCACAATTTCACGTCAAAAAATGGCTAAAATTCCAGTTGAAATTTTTTCAAAGTCCCTTAAAAATTTTCCAATTTTTGTCCCAATTCTTCCCATTCCCATGGAAACTTTTCAAATCCCTCTCAAAATTGTTGAAATTCTCTTGAAGCTTTTAAAATTCTCTCTAGAATTTTCAAAATCCATGGCCACATGTTTACAATTTCACGTAAAAAAAATGCTAAAATTCCAGTTGAAATTTTTTCAAAGTCCCTTAAAAATTTTCCAATTTTTGTCCCAATTCTTCCCATTCCCATTGAAACTTTTCAAATCCCTCTCAAAATTGTTGAAATTCTCTTGAAGCTTTTAAAATTCTCTCTAGAATTTTCAAAATCCATGGCCACATGTTTACAATTTCACGTCAAAAAATGGCTAAAATTCCAGTTGAAATTTTTTCAAAGTCCCTTAAAAATTTTCCAATTTTTGTCCCAATTCTTCCCATTCCCATTGAAACTTTTCAAATCCCTCTCAAAATTGTTGAAATTCTCTTGAAGCTTTTAAAATTCTCTCTAGAATTTTCAAAATCCATGTCCACATGTTTACAATTTCACGTCAAAAAATGGCTAAAATTCCAGTTGAAATTTTTTCAAAGTCCCTTAAAAATTTTCCAATTTTTGTCCCAATTCTTCCCATTCCCATTGAAACTTTTCAAATCCCTCTCAAAATTGTAGAAATTCTGTTAAAGCTTTTAAAATTCTCTCTAGAATTTTCAAGATCCGTGGCCACATGTTTACAATTTCACGTAACAAAATGGCTAAAATTCCAGTTGAAATTTTTTCAAAGTCCCTTAAAAATTTTCCAATTTTTGTCCCAATTCTTCCCATTCCCATTGAAACTTTTCAAATCCCTCTCAAAATTGTAGAAATTCTCTTGAAGCTTTTAAAATTCTCTCTAGAATTTTCAAAATCCATGGCCACATGTTTACAATTTCACGTAAAAAAATGGCTAAAATTCCAGTTGAAATTTTTTCAAAGTCCCTTAAAAATTTTCCAATTTTTGTCCCAATTCTTCCCATTCCCATTGAAACTTTTCAAATCCCTCTCAAAATTGTTGAAATTCTCTTGAAGCTTTTAAAATTCTCTCTAGAATTTTCAAAATCCATGTCCACATGTTTACAATTTCACGTCAAAAAATGGCTAAAATTCCAGTTGAAATTTTTTCAAAGTCCCTTAAAAATTTTCCAATTTTTGTCCCAATTCTTCCCACTCCCTTTGAAACTTTTCAAATCCCTCTCAAAATTGTTGAAATTCTGTTAAAGCTTTTAAAATTCTCTCTAGAATTTTCAAAATCCATGTCCACATGTTCACAATTTCACGTAACAAAATGGCTAAAATTCCAGTTGAAATTTTTTCAAAGTCCCTTAAAAATTTTCCAATTTTTGTCCCAATTCTTCCCATTCCCATTGAAACTTTTCAAATCCCTCTCAAAATTGTTGAAATTCTCTTGAAGCTTTTAAAATTCTCTCTAGAATTTTCAAAATCCATGGCCACATGTTTACAATTTCACGTAAAAAAAATGCTAAAATTCCAGTTGAAATTTTTTCAAAGTCCCTTAAAAATTTTCCAATTTTTGTCCCAATTCTTCCCATTCCCATTGAAACTTTTCAAATCCCTCTCAAAATTGTTGAAATTCTCTTGAAGCTTTTAAAATTCTCTCTAGAATTTTCAAAATCCATGTCCACATGTTTACAATTTCACGTCAAAAAATGGCTAAAATTCCAGTTGAAATTTTTTCAAAGTCCCTGAAAAGTTTTCCAATTTTTGTCCCAATTCTTCCCATTCCCATTGAAACTTTTCAAATCCCTCTCAAAATTGTTGAAATTCTCTTGAAGCTTTTAAAATTCTCTCTAGAATTTTCAAAATCCATGTCCACATGTTTACAATTTCACGTAACAAAATGGCTAAAATTCCAGTTGAAATTTTTTCAAAGTCCCTTAACAATTTTCCAATTTTTGTCCCAATTCTTCCCATTCCCATTGAAACTTTTCAAATCCCTCTCAAAATTGTTGAAATTCTGTTGAAGCTTTTAAAATTCTCTCTAGAATTTTCAAAATCCATGGCCACATGTTTACAATTTCACGTCAAAAAATGGCTAAAATTCCAGTTGAAATTTTTTCAAAGTCCCTTAAAAATTTTCCAATTTTTGTCCCAATTCTTCCCATTCCCATTGAAACTTTTCAAATCCCTCTCAAAATTGTAGAAATTCTGTTAAAGCTTTTAAAATTCTCTCTAGAATTTTCAAGATCCGTGGCCACATGTTTACAATTTCACGTAACAAAATGGCTAAAATTCCAGTTGAAATTTTTTCAAAGTCCCTTAAAAATTTTCCAATTTTTGTCCCAATTCTTCCCATTCCCATTGAAACTTTTCAAATCCCTCTCAAAATTGTAGAAATTCTCTTGAAGCTTTTAAAATTCTCTCTAGAATTTTCAAAATCCATGGCCACATATTTACAATTTCACGTAACAAAATGGCTAAAATTCCAGTTGAAATTTTTTCAAAGTCCCTTAAAAATTTTCCAATTTTTGTCCCAATTCTTCCCATTCCCATTGAAACTTTTCAAATCCCTCTCAAAATTGTTGAAATTCTCTTGAAGCTTTTAAAATTCTCTCTAGAATTTTCAAAATCCACTTCAACATGTTCACAATTTCACGTCAAAAAATGGCTAAAATTCCAGTTGAAATTTTTTCAAAGTCCCTTAAAAATTTTCCAATTTTTGTCCCAATTCTTCCCATTCCCATTGAAACTTTTCAAATCCCTCTCAAAATTGTTGAAATTCTGTTGAAGCTTTTAAAATTCTCTCTAGAATTTTCAAAATCCATGGCCACATGTTTACAATTTCACGTCAAAAAATTGCTAAAATTCCAGTTGAAATTTTTTCAAAGTCCCTTAAAAATTTTCCAATTTTTGTCCCTATTCTTCCCACTCCCTTTGAAACTTTTCAAATCCCTCTCAAAATTGTAGAAATTCTGTTAAAGCTTTTAAAATTCTCTCTAGAATTTTCAAAATCCATGTCCACATGTTTACAATTTCGCGTCAAAAAATTGCTAAAATTCCAGTTGAAATTTTTTCAAAGTCCCTTAAAAATTTTCCAATTTTTGTCCCAATTCTTCCCATTCCCATTGAAACTTTTCAAATCCCTCTCAAAATTGTTGAAATTCTCTTGAAGCTTTTAAAATTCTCTCTAGAATTTTCAAAATCCATGGCCACATGTTTACAATTTCACGTAAATAAAATGCTAAAATTCCAGTTGAAATTTTTTCAAAGTCCCTTAAAAATTTTCCAATTTTTGTCCCAATTCTTCCCATTCCCATTGAAACTTTTCAAATCCCTCTCAAAATTGTTGAAATTCTCTTGAAGCTTTTAAAATTCTCTCTAGAATTTTCAAAATCCATGTCCACATGTTTACAATTTCACGTAACAAAATGGCTAAAATTCCAGTTGAAATTTTTTCAAAGTCCCTTAAAAATTTTCCAATTTTTGTCCCAATTCTTCCCATTCCCATTGAAACTTTTCAAATCCCTCTCAAAATTGTTGAAATTCTGTTAAAGCTTTTAAAATTCTCTCTAGAATTTTCAAAATCCATGTCCACATGTTTACAATTTCACGTCAAAAAATGGCTAAAATTCCAGTTGAAATTTTTTCAAAGTCCTTTAAAAATTTTCCAATTTTTGTCCCAATTCTTCCCATTCCCATTGAAACTTTTCAAATCCCTCTCAAAATTGTTGAAATTCTCTTGAAGCTTTTAAAATTCTCTCTAGAATTTTCAAAATCCATGGCCACATGTTTACAATTTCACGTAAATAAAATGCTAAAATTCCAGTTGAAATTTTTTCAAAGTCCCTTAAAAATTTTCCAATTTTTGTCCCAATTCTTCCCATTCCCATTGAAACTTTTCAAATCCCTCTCAAAATTGTTGAAATTCTCTTGAAGCTTTTAAAATTCTCTCTAGAATTTTCAAAATCCATGTCCACATGTTTACAATTTCACGTAAAAAAATGGCTAAAATTCCAGTTGAAATTTTTTCAAAGTCCCTTAAAAATTTTCCAATTTTTGTCCCAATTCTTCCCATTCCCATTGAAACTTTTCAAATCCCTCTCAAAATTGTTGAAATTCTGTTAAAGCTTTTAAAATTCTCTCTAGAATTTTCAAAATCCATGTCCACATGTTTACAATTTCACGTCAAAAAATGGCTAAAATTCCAGTTGAAATTTTTTCAAAGTCCTTTAAAAATTTTCCAATTTTTGTCCCAATTCTTCCCATTCCCATTGAAACTTTTCAAATCCCTCTCAAAATTGTTGAAATTCTCTTGAAGCTTTTAAAATTCTCTCTAGAATTTTCAAAATCCATGTCCACATGTTTACAATTTCACGTCAAAAAATGGCTAAAATTCCAGTTGAAATTTTTTCAAAGTCCCTTAAAAATTTTCCAATTTTTGTCCCAATTCTTCCCATTCCCATTGAAACTTTTCAAATCCCTCTCAAAATTGTAGAAATTCTGTTAAAGCTTTTAAAATTCTCTCTAGAATTTTCAAGATCCGTGGCCACATGTTTACAATTTCACGTAACAAAATGGCTAAAATTCCAGTTGAAATTTTTTCAAAGTCCTTAAAAATTTTCCAATTTTTGTCCCAATTCTTCCCATTCCCATTGAAACTTTTCAAATCCCTCTCAAAATTGTAGAAATTCTCTTGAAGCTTTTAAAATTCTCTCTAGAATTTTCAAAATCCATGGCCACATATTTACAATTTCACGTAACAAAATGGCTAAAATTCCAGTTGAAATTTTTTCAAAGTCCCTTAAAAATTTTCCAATTTTTGTCCCAATTCTTCCCATTCCCATTGAAACTTTTCAAATCCCTCTCAAAATTGTTGAAATTCTCTTGAAGCTTTTAAAATTCTCTCTAGAATTTTCAAAATCCACTTCAACATGTTCACAATTTCACGTCAAAAAATGGCTAAAATTCCAGTTGAAATTTTTTCAAAGTCCCTTAAAAATTTTCCAATTTTTGTCCCAATTCTTCCCATTCCCATTGAAACTTTTCAAATCCCTCTCAAAATTGTTGAAATTCTGTTGAAGCTTTTAAAATTCTCTCTAGAATTTTCAAAATCCATGGCCACATGTTTACAATTTCACGTCAAAAAATTGCTAAAATTCCAGTTGAAATTTTTTCAAAGTCCCTTAAAAATTTTCCAATTTTTGTCCCAATTCTTCCCACTCCCTTTGAAACTTTTCAAATCCCTCTCAAAATTGTAGAAATTCTGTTAAAGCTTTTAAAATTCTCTCTAGAATTTTCAAAATCCATGTCCACATGTTTACAATTTCACGTCAAAAAATTGCTAAAATTCCAGTTGAAATTTTTTCAAAGTCCCTTAAAAATTTTCCAATTTTTGTCCCAATTCTTCCCATTCCCATTGAAACTTTTCAAATCCCTCTCAAAATTGTTGAAATTCTCTTGAAGCTTTTAAAATTCTCTCTAGAATTTTCAAAATCCATGGCCACATGTTTACAATTTCACGTAAATAAAATGCTAAAATTCCAGTTGAAATTTTTTCAAAGTCCCTTAAAAATTTTCCAATTTTTGTCCCAATTCTTCCCATTCCCATTGAAACTTTTCAAATCCCTCTCAAAATTGTTGAAATTCTCTTGAAGCTTTTAAAATTCTCTCTAGAATTTTCAAAATCCATGTCCACATGTTTACAATTTCACGTAAAAAAATGGCTAAAATTCCAGTTGAAATTTTTTCAAAGTCCCTTAAAAATTTTCCAATTTTTGTCCCAATTCTTCCCATTCCCATTGAAACTTTTCAAATCCCTCTCAAAATTGTTGAAATTCTGTTAAAGCTTTTAAAATTCTCTCTAGAATTTTCAAAATCCATGTCCACATGTTTACAATTTCACGTCAAAAAATGGCTAAAATTCCAGTTGAAATTTTTTCAAAGTCCCTGAAAAGTTTTCCAATTTTTGTCCCAATTCTTCCCATTCCCATTGAAACTTTTCAAATCCCTCTCAAAATTGTTGAAATTCTCTTGAAGCTTTTAAAATTCTCTCTAGAATTTTCAAAATCCATGTCCACATGTTTACAATTTCACGTCAAAAAATGGCTAAAATTCCAGTTGAAATTTTTTCAAAGTCCCTTAAAAATTTTCCAATTTTTGTCCCAATTCTTCCCATTCCCATTGAAACTTTTCAAATCCCTCTCAAAATGGTTGAAATTCTCTTGAAGCTTTTAAAATTCTCTCTAGAATTTTCAAAATCCATGTCCACATGTTTACAATTTCACATAAAAAAAATGGCTAAAATTCCAGTTGAAATTTTTTCAAAGTCCCTTAAAAATTTTCCAATTTTTGTCCCAATTCTTCCCATTCCCATTGAAACTTTTCAAATCCCTCTCAAAATTGTTGAAATTCTGTTGAAGCTTTTAAAATTCTCTCTAGAATTTTCAAGATCCGTGGCCACATGTTTACAATTTCACGTAACAAAATGGCTAAAATTCCAGTTGAAATTTTTTCAAAGTCCCTTAAAAATTTTCCAATTTTTGTCCCAATTCTTCCCATTCCCATTGAAACTTTTCAAATCCCTCTCAAAATTGTTGAAATTCTCTTGAAGCTTTTAAAATTCTCTCTAGAATTTTCAAAATCCATGGCCACATGTTTACAATTTCACGTAACAAAATGGCTAAAATTCCAGTTGAAATTTTTTCAAAGTCCCTTAAAAATTTTCCAATTTTTGTCCCAATTCTTCCCATTCCCATGGAAACTTTTCAAATCCCTCTCAAAATATTTGAAATTCTCTTGAAGCTTTTAAAATTCTCTCTAGAATTTTCAAAATCCATGGCCACATGTTTACAATTTCACGTCAAAAAATTGCTAAAATTCCAGTTGAAATTTTTTCAAAGTCCCTTAAAAATTTTCCAATTTTTGTCCCAATTCTTCCCATTCCCATGGAAACTTTTCAAATCCCTCTCAAAATTGTTGAAATTCTGTTGAAGCTTTTAAAATTCTCTCTAGAATTTTCAAAATCCATGGCCACATGTTTACAATTTCACGTAAAAAAATGGCTAAAATTCCAGTTGAAATTTTTTCAAAGTCCCTTAAAAATTTTCCAATTTTTGTCCCAATTCTTCCCATTCCCATTGAAACTTTTCAAATCCCTCTCAAAATTGTTGAAATTCTGTTAAAGCTTTTAAAATTCTCTCTAGAATTTTCAAAATCCACTTCAACATGTTCACAATTTCACGTAACAAAATGGGTAAAATTCCAGTTGAAATTTTTTCAAAGTCCCTTAAATATTTTCCAATTTTTGTCCCAATTCTTCCCATTCCCATTGAAACTTTTCAAATCCCTCTCAAAATTGTTGAAATTCTCTTGAAGCTTTTAAAATTCTCTCTAGAATTTTCAAAATCCACTTCAACATGTTTTACAATTTCACGTAAAAAAATTGCTAAAATTCCAGTTGAAATTTTTCAAAGTCCCTTAAAAATTTTCCAATTTTTGTCCCAATTCTTCCCATTCCCATTGAAACTTTTCAAATCCCTCTCAAAATTGTTGAAATTCTGTTGAAGCTTTTAAAATTCTCTCTAGAATTTTCAAAATCCACTTCAACATGTTCACAATTTCACGTAACAAAATGGCTAAAATTCCAGTTGAAATTTTTTCTAAGTCCCTTAAAAATTTTCCAATTTTTGTCCCAATTCTTCCCATTCCCATTGAAACTTTTCAAATCCCTCTCAAAATTGTTGAAATTCTCTTGAAGCTTTTAAAATTCTCTCTAGAATTTTCAAAATCCATGGCCACATGTTTACAATTTCACGTAAAAAAATGGCTAAAATTCCAGTTGAAATTTTTTTCAAAGTCCCTTAAAAATTTTCTAATTTTTGTCCCAATTCTTCCCATTCCCATTGAAACTTTTCAAATCCCTCTCAAAATCGTTGAAATTCTCTTGAAGCTTTTAAAATTCTCTCTAGAATTTCAAAATCCATGTCCACATGTTTACAATTTCACGTCAAAAAATTGCTAAAATTCCAGTTGAAATTTTTTCAAAGTCCCTTAAAAAATTTTCCAATTTTTGTCCCAATTCTTCCCATTCCCATTGAAACTTTTCAAATCCCTCTCAAAATTGTTGAAATTCTGTTGAAGCTTTTAAAATTCTCTCTAGAATTTTCAAAATCCATGGCCACATGTTTACAATTTCATGTAAAAAAATGGCTAAAATTCCAGTTGAAATTTTTTCAAAGTCCCTTAAAAATTTTCCCAATTTTTGTCCCAATTCTTCCCATTCCCATTGAAACTTTTCAAATCCCTCTCAAAATTGTGGAAATTCTCTTGAAGCTTTTAAAATTCTCTCTAGAATTTTCAAAATCCATGTCCACATGTTTACAATTTCACGTTAAAAAACGGCTAAAATTCCAGTTGAAATTTTTTCAAAGTCCCTGAAAAATTTTCCAATTTTTGTCCCAATTCTTCCCATTCCCATTGAAACTTTTCAAATCCCTCTCAAAATTGTTGAAATTTTGTTAAAGCTTTTAAAATTCTCTCTAGAATTTTCAAAATCCATGTCCACATGTTTACAATTTCACGTCAAAAAATGGCTAAAATTCCAGTTGAAATTTTTTCAAAGTCCCTTAAAAATTTTCCAATTTTTGTCCCAATTCTTCCCATTCCCATTGAAACTTTTCAAATCCCTCTCAAAATTGTTGAAATTCTCTTGAAGCTTTTAAAATTCTCTCTAGAATTTTCAAAATCCATGTCCACGTGTTTACAATTTCACGTAAAAAAAAATGGCTAAAATTCCAGTTGAAATTTTTTCAAAGTCCCTTAAAAATTTTCCAATTTTTGTCCCAATTCTTCCCATTCCCATTGAAACTTTTCAAATCCCTCTCAAAATTGTTGAAATTCTGTTAAAGCTTTTAAAATTCTCTCTAGAATTTTCAAAATCCATGGCCACATGTTTACAATTTCATGTAAAAAAATGGCTAAAATTCCAGTTGAAATTTTTTCAAAGTCCCTTAAAAATTTTCCAATTTTTGTCCCAATTCTTCCCATTCCCATTGAAACTTTTCAAATCCCTCTCAAAATTGTTGAAATTCTCTTGAAGCTTTTAAAATTCTCTCTAGAATTTTCAAAATCCATGTCCACATGTTTACAATTTCACGTAAAAAAATGGCTAAAATTCCAGTTGAAATTTTTTCAAAGTCCCTTAAAAATTTTCCAATTTTTGTCCCAATTCTTCCCATTCCCATTGAAACCTTTTCAAATCCCTCTCAAAATTGTTGAAATTCTCTTGAAGCTTTTAAAATTCTCTCTAGAATTTTCAAAATCCATGTCCACATGTTTACAATTTCACGTCAAAAAATTGCTAAAATTCCAGTTGAAATTTTTTCAAAGTCCCTTAAAAATTTTCCAATTTTTGTCCCAATTCTTCCCATTCCCATTGAAACTTTTCAAATCCCTCTCAAAATTGTTGAAATTCTCTTGAAGCTTTTAAAATTCTCTCTAGAATTTTCAAAATCCATGTCCACATGTTTACAATTTCACGTCAAAAAATGGCTAAAATTCCAGTTGAAATTTTTTCAAAGTCCCTTAAAAATTTTCCAATTTTTGTCCCAATTCTTCCCATTCCCATTGAAACTTTTCAAATCCCTCTCAAAATTGTTGAGATTCTCTTGAAGCTTTTAAAATTCTCTCTAGAATTTTCAAAATCCATGTCCACATGTTTACAATTTCACGTAACAAAATGGCTAAAATTCCAGTTGAAATTTTTTCAAAGTCCCTTAAAAATTTTCCAATTTTTGTCCCAATTCTTCCCATTCCCATTGAAACTTTTCAAATCCCTCTCAAAATTGTTGAAATTCTCTTGAAGCTTTTAAAATTCTCTCTAGAATTTTCAAAATCCATGGCCACATGTTTACAATTTCACGTAACAAAATGGCTAAAATTCCAGTTGAAATTTTTTCAAAGTCCCTTAAAAATTTTCCAATTTTTGTCCCAATTCTTCCCATTCCCATTGAAACTTTTCAAATCCCTCTCAAAATTGTTGAAATTCTCTTGAAGCTTTTAAAATTCTCTCTAGAATTTTCAAAATCCATGGCCACATGTTTACAATTTCACGTAACAAAATGGCTAAAATTCCAGTTGAAATTTTTTCAAAGTCCCTTAAAAATTTTCCAATTTTTGTCCCAATTCTTCCCATTCCCATTGAAACTTTTCAAATCCCTCTCAAAATTGTTGAAATTCTGTTGAAGCTTTTAAAATTCTCTCTAGAATTTTCAAAATCCACTTCAACATGTTCACAATTTCACGTAACAAAATGGCTAAAATTCCAGTTGAAATTTTTTCAAAGTCCCTTAAAAATTTTCCAATTTTTGTCCCAATTCTTCCCATTCCCATGGAAACTTTTCAAATCCCTCTCAAAATTGTTGAAATTCTCTTGAAGCTTTTAAAATTCTCTCTAGAATTTTCAAAATCCATGGCCACATGTTTACAATTTCACGTAAAAAAATGGCTAAAATTCCAGTTGAAATTTTTTCAAAGTCCCTTAAAAATTTTCTAATTTTTGTCCCAATTCTTCCCATTCCCATTGAAACTTTTCAAATCCCTCTCAAAATCGTTGAAATTCTCTTGAAGCTTTTAAAATTCTCTCTAGAATTTTCAAAATCCATGTCCACATGTTTACAATTTCACGTCAAAAAATTGCTAAAATTCCAGTTGAAATTTTTTCAAAGTCCCTTAAAAATTTTCCAATTTTTGTCCCAATTCTTCCCATTCCCATTGAAACTTTTCAAATCCCTCTCAAAATTGTTGAAATTCTGTTGAAGCCTTTAAAATTCTCTCTAGAATTTTCAAAATCCATGTCCACATGTTTACAATTTCACATAAAAAATGGCTAAAATTCCAGTTGAAATTTTTTCAAAGTCCCTTAAAAATTTTCCAATTTTTGTCCCAATTCTTCCCATTCCCATTGAAACTTTTCAAATCCCTCTCAAAATTGTTGAAATTCTCTTGAAGCTTTTAAAATTCTCTCTAGAATTTTCAAAATCCATGGCCACATGTTTACAATTTCACGTAACAAAATGGCTAAAATTCCAGTTGAAATTTTTTCAAAGTCCCTTAAAAATTTTCCAATTTTTGTCCCAATTCTTCCCATTCCCATTGAAACTTTTCAAATCCCTCTCAAAATTGTTGAAATTCTCTTGAAGCTTTTAAAATTCTCTCTAGAATTTTCAAAATCCATGTCCACATGTTTACAATTTCACGTCAAAAAATGGCTAAAATTCCAGTTGAAATTTTTTCAAAGTCCCTTAAAAATTTTCCAATTTTTGTCCCAATTCTTCCCATTCCCATTGAAACTTTTCAAATCCCTCTCAAAATTGTTGAAATTCTGTTGAAGCTTTTAAAATTCTCTCTAGAATTTTCAAAATCCACTTCAACATGTTCACAATTTCACGTAACAAAATGGCTAAAATTCCAGTTGAAATTTTTTCAAAGTCCCTTAAAAATTTTCCAATTTTTGTCCCAATTCTTCCCATTCCCATTGAAACTTTTCAAATCCCTCTCAAAATTGTTGAAATTCTCTTGAAGCTTTTAAAATTCTCTCTAGAATTTTCAAAATCCATGGCCACATGTTTACAATTTCACGTAAAAAAATGGCTAAAATTCCAGTTGAAATTTTTTCAAAGTCCCTTAAAAATTTTCTAATTTTTGTCCCAATTCTTCCCATTCCCATTGAAACTTTTCAAATCCCTCTCAAAATCGTTGAAATTCTCTTGAAGCTTTTAAAATTCTCTCTAGAATTTTCAAAATCCATGTCCACATGTTTACAATTTCACGTCAAAAAATTGCTAAAATTCCAGTTGAAATTTTTTCAAAGTCCCTTAAAAATTTTCCAATTTTTGTCCCAATTCTTCCCATTCCCATTGAAACTTTTCAAATCCCTCTCAAAATTGTTGAAATTCTGTTGAAGCTTTTAAAATTCTCTCTAGAATTTTCAAAATCCATGGCCACATGTTTACAATTTCATGTAAAAAAATGGCTAAAATTCCAGTTGAAATTTTTTCAAAGTCCCTTAAAAATTTTCCAATTTTTGTCCCAATTCTTCCCATTCCCATTGAAACTTTTCAAATCCCTCTCAAAATTGTTGAAATTCTCTTGAAGCTTTTAAAATTCTCTCTAGAATTTTCAAAATCCATGTCCACATGTTTACAATTTCACGTAAAAAAATGGCTAAAATTCCAGTTGAAATTTTTTCAAAGTCCCTTAAAAATTTTCCAATTTTTGTCCCAATTCTTCCCATTCCCATTGAAACCTTTTCAAATCCCTCTCAAAATTGTTGAAATTCTCTTGAAGCTTTTAAAATTCTCTCTAGAATTTTCAAAATCCATGTCCACATGTTTACAATTTCACGTCAAAAAATTGCTAAAATTCCAGTTGAAATTTTTTCAAAGTCCCTTAAAAATTTTCCAATTTTTGTCCCAATTCTTCCCATTCCCATTGAAACTTTTCAAATCCCTCTCAAAATTGCTGAAATTCTCTTGAAGCTTTTAAAATTCTCTCTAGAATTTTCAAAATCCATGTCCACATGTTTACAATTTCACGTCAAAAAATGGCTAAAATTCCAGTTGAAATTTTTTCAAAGTCCCTTAACAATTTTCCAATTTTTGTCCCAATTCTTCCCATTCCCATTGAAACTTTTCAAATCCCTCTCAAAATTGTTGAGATTCTCTTGAAGCTTTTAAAATTCTCTCTAGAATTTTCAAAATCCATGTCCACATGTTTACAATTTCACGTAACAAAATGGCTAAAATTCCAGTTGAAATTTTTTCAAAGTCCCTTAAAAATTTTCCAATTTTTGTCCCAATTCTTCCCATTCCCATTGAAACTTTTCAAATCCCTCTCAAAATTGTTGAAATTCTCTTGAAGCTTTTAAAATTCTCTCTAGAATTTTCAAAATCCATGGCCACATGTTTACAATTTCACGTAACAAAATGGCTAAAATTCCAGTTGAAATTTTTTCAAAGTCCCTTAAAAATTTTCCAATTTTTGTCCCAATTCTTCCCATTCCCATTGAAACTTTTCAAATCCCTCTCAAAATTGTTGAAATTCTCTTGAAGCTTTTAAAATTCTCTCTAGAATTTTCAAAATCCATGTCCACATGTTTACAATTTCACATCAAAAAATGGCTAAAATTCCAGTTGAAATTTTTTCAAAGTCCCTGAAAAATTTTCCAATTTTTGTCCCAATTCTTCCCATTCCCATTGAAACTTTTCAAATCCCTCTCAAAATTGTTGAAATTCTGTTGAAGCTTTTAAAATTCTCTCTAGAATTTTCAAAATCCACTTCAACATGTTCACAATTTCACGTAACAAAATGGCTAAAATTCCAGTTGAAATTTTTTCAAAGTCCCTTAAAAATTTTCCAATTTTTGTCCCAATTCTTCCCATTCCCATTGAAACTTTTCAAATCCCTCTCAAAATTGTTGAAATTCTGTTGAAGCTTTTAAAATTCTCTCTAGAATTTTCAAAATCCATGTCCACATGTTTACAATTTCACGTCAAAAAATGGCTAAAATTCCAGTTGAAATTTTTTCAAAGTCCCTTAAAAATTTTCCAATTTTTGTCCCAATTCTTCCCATTCCCATGGAAACTTTTCAAATCCCTCTCAAAATTGTTGAGATTCTCTTGAAGCTTTTAAAATTCTCTCTAGAATTTTCAAAATCCATGTCCACATGTTTACAATTTCACGTAACAAAATGGCTAAAATTCCAGTTGAAATTTTTTCAAAGTCCCTTAAAAATTTTCCAATTTTTGTCCCAATTCTTCCCATTCCCATGGAAACTTTTCAAATCCCTCTCAAAATTGTTGAAATTCTCTTGAAGCTTTTAAAATTCTCTCTAGAATTTTCAAAATCCATGGCCACATGTTTACAATTTCACGTAACAAAATGGCTAAAATTCCAGTTGAAATTTTTTCAAAGTCCCTTAAAAATTTTCCAATTTTTGTCCCAATTCTTCCCATTCCCATTGAAACTTTTCAAATCCCTCTCAAAATTGTTGAAATTCTCTTGAAGCTTTTAAAATTCTCTCTAGAATTTTCAAAATCCATGGACACATGTTTACAATTTCACATCAAAAAATGGCTAAAATTCCAGTTGAAATTTTTTCAAAGTCCCTTAAAAATTTTCCAATTTTTGTCCCAATTCTTCCCATTCCCATTGAAACTTTTCAAATCCCTCTCAAAATTGTTGAAATTCTGTTGAAGCTTTTAAAATTCTCTCTAGAATTTTCAAAATCCACTTCAACATGTTCACAATTTCACGTAACAAAATGGCTAAAATTCCAGTTGAAATTTTTTCAAAGTCCCTTAAAAATTTTCCAATTTTTGTCCCAATTCTTCCCATTCCCATGGAAACTTTTCAAATCCCTCTCAAAATTGTTGAAATTCTCTTGAAGCTTTTAAAATTCTCTCTAGAATTTTCAAAATCCATGGCCACATGTTTACAATTTCACGTAACAAAATGGCTAAAATTCCAGTTGAAATTTTTTCAAAGTCCCTTAAAAATTTTCCAATTTTTGTCCCAATTCTTCGCATTCCCATTGAAACTTTTCAAATCCCTCTCAAAATTGTTGAAATTCTCTTGAAGCTTTTAAAATTCTCTCTAGAATTTTCAAAATCCATGGACACATGTTTACAATTTCACGTCAAAAAATGGCTAAAATTCCAGTTGAAATTTTTTCAAAGTCCCTTAAAAATTTTCCAATTTTTGTCCCAATTCTTCCCATTCCCATTGAAACTTTTCAAATCCCTCTCAAAATTGTTGAAATTCTGTTGAAGCTTTTAAAATTCTCTCTAGAATTTTCAAAATCCACTTCAACATGTTCACAATTTCACGTAACAAAATGGCTAAAATTCCAGTTGAAATTTTTTCAAAGTCCCTTAAAAATTTTCCAATTTTTGTCCCAATTCTTCCCATTCCCATGGAAACTTTTCAAATCCCTCTCAAAATTGTTGAAATTCTCTTGAAGCTTTTAAAATTCTCTCTAGAATTTTCAAAATCCATGGCCACATGTTTACAATTTCACGTAAAAAAATGGCTAAAATTCCAGTTGAAATTTTTTCAAAGTCCCTTAAAAATTTTCTAATTTTTGTCCCAATTCTTCCCATTCCCATTGAAACTTTTCAAATCCCTCTCAAAATCGTTGAAATTCTCTTGAAGCTTTTAAAATTCTCTCTAGAATTTTCAAAATCCATGTCCACATGTTTACAATTTCACGTCAAAAAATTGCTAAAATTCCAGTTGAAATTTTTTCAAAGTCCCTTAAAAATTTTCCAATTTTTGTCCCAATTCTTCCCATTCCCATTGAAACTTTTCAAATCCCTCTCAAAATTGTTGAAATTCTGTTGAAGCCTTTAAAATTCTCTCTAGAATTTTCAAAATCCATGTCCACATGTTTACAATTTCACATAAAAAATGGCTAAAATTCCAGTTGAAATTTTTTCAAAGTCCCTTAAAAATTTTCCAATTTTTGTCCCAATTCTTCCCATTCCCATTGAAACTTTTCAAATCCCTCTCAAAATTGTTGAAATTCTGTTGAAGCCTTTAAAATTCTCTCTAGAATTTTCAAAATCCATGTCCACATGTTTACAATTTCACATAAAAAATGGCTAAAATTCCAGTTGAAATTTTTTCAAAGTCCCTTAAAAATTTTCCAATTTTTGTCCCAATTCTTCCCATTCCCATTGAAACTTTTCAAATCCCTCTCAAAATTGTTGAAATTCTCTTGAAGCTTTTAAAATTCTCTCTAGAATTTTCAAAATCCATGGCCACATGTTTACAATTTCACGTAACAAAATGGCTAAAATTCCAGTTGAAATTTTTTCAAAGTCCCTTAAAAATTTTCCAATTTTTGTCCCAATTCTTCCCATTCCCATTGAAACTTTTCAAATCCCTCTCAAAATTGTTGAAATTCTCTTGAAGCTTTTAAAATTCTCTCTAGAATTTTCAAAATCCATGTCCACATGTTTACAATTTCACGTCAAAAAATGGCTAAAATTCCAGTTGAAATTTTTTCAAAGTCCCTTAAAAATTTTCCAATTTTTGTCCCAATTCTTCCCATTCCCATTGAAACTTTTCAAATCCCTCTCAAAATTGTTGAAATTCTGTTGAAGCTTTTAAAATTCTCTCTAGAATTTTCAAAATCCACTTCAACATGTTCACAATTTCACGTAACAAAATGGCTAAAATTCCAGTTGAAATTTTTTCAAAGTCCCTTAAAAATTTTCCAATTTTTGTCCCAATTCTTCCCATTCCCATTGAAACTTTTCAAATCCCTCTCAAAATTGTTGAAATTCTCTTGAAGCTTTTAAAATTCTCTCTAGAATTTTCAAAATCCATGGCCACATGTTTACAATTTCACGTAAAAAAATGGCTAAAATTCCAGTTGAAATTTTTTCAAAGTCCCTTAAAAATTTTCTAATTTTTGTCCCAATTCTTCCCATTCCCATTGAAACTTTTCAAATCCCTCTCAAAATCGTTGAAATTCTCTTGAAGCTTTTAAAATTCTCTCTAGAATTTTCAAAATCCATGTCCACATGTTTACAATTTCACGTCAAAAAATTGCTAAAATTCCAGTTGAAATTTTTTCAAAGTCCCTTAAAAATTTTCCAATTTTTGTCCCAATTCTTCCCATTCCCATTGAAACTTTTCAAATCCCTCTCAAAATTGTTGAAATTCTGTTGAAGCTTTTAAAATTCTCTCTAGAATTTTCAAAATCCATGGCCACATGTTTACAATTTCATGTAAAAAAATGGCTAAAATTCCAGTTGAAATTTTTTCAAAGTCCCTTAAAAATTTTCCAATTTTTGTCCCAATTCTTCCCATTCCCATTGAAACTTTTCAAATCCCTCTCAAAATTGTTGAAATTCTCTTGAAGCTTTTAAAATTCTCTCTAGAATTTTCAAAATCCATGTCCACATGTTTACAATTTCACGTAAAAAATGGCTAAAATTCCAGTTGAAATTTTTTCAAAGTCCCTTAAAAATTTTCCAATTTTTGTCCCAATTCTTCCCATTCCCATTGAAACCTTTTCAAATCCCTCTCAAAATTGTTGAAATTCTCTTGAAGCTTTTAAAATTCTCTCTAGAATTTTCAAAATCCATGTCCACATGTTTACAATTTCACGTCAAAAAATTGCTAAAATTCCAGTTGAAATTTTTTCAAAGTCCCTTAAAAATTTTCCAATTTTTGTCCCAATTCTTCCCATTCCCATTGAAACTTTTCAAATCCCTCTCAAAATTGTTGAAATTCTCTTGAAGCTTTTAAAATTCTCTCTAGAATTTTCAAAATCCATGTCCACATGTTTACAATTTCACGTCAAAAAATGGCTAAAATTCCAGTTGAAATTTTTTCAAAGTCCCTTAACAATTTTCCAATTTTTGTCCCAATTCTTCCCATTCCCATTGAAACTTTTCAAATCCCTCTCAAAATTGTTGAGATTCTCTTGAAGCTTTTAAAATTCTCTCTAGAATTTTCAAAATCCATGTCCACATGTTTACAATTTCACGTAACAAAATGGCTAAAATTCCAGTTGAAATTTTTTCAAAGTCCCTTAAAAATTTTCCAATTTTTGTCCCAATTCTTCCCATTCCCATTGAAACTTTTCAAATCCCTCTCAAAATTGTTGAAATTCTCTTGAAGCTTTTAAAATTCTCTCTAGAATTTTCAAAATCCATGGCCACATGTTTACAATTTCACGTAACAAAATGGCTAAAATTCCAGTTGAAATTTTTTCAAAGTCCCTTAAAAATTTTCCAATTTTTGTCCCAATTCTTCCCATTCCCATTGAAACTTTTCAAATCCCTCTCAAAATTGTTGAAATTCTGTTAAAGCTTTTAAAATTCTCTCTAGAATTTTCAAAATCCATGGCCACATGTTTACAATTTCACATCAAAAAATGGCTAAAATTCCAGTTGAAATTTTTTCAAAGTCCCTGAAAAATTTTCCAATTTTTGTCCCAATTCTTCCCATTCCCATTGAAACTTTTCAAATCCCTCTCAAAATTGTTGAAATTCTGTTGAAGCTTTTAAAATTCTCTCTAGAATTTTCAAAATCCACTTCAACATGTTCACAATTTCACGTAACAAAATGGCTAAAATTCCAGTTGAAATTTTTTCAAAGTCCCTTAAAAATTTTCCAATTTTTGTCCCAATTCTTCCCATTCCCATTGAAACTTTTCAAATCCCTCTCAAAATTGTTGAAATTCTGTTGAAGCTTTTAAAATTCTCTCTAGAATTTTCAAAATCCATGTCCACATGTTTACAATTTCACGTCAAAAAATGGCTAAAATTCCAGTTGAAATTTTTTCAAAGTCCCTTAAAAATTTTCCAATTTTTGTCCCAATTCTTCCCATTCCCATGGAAACTTTTCAAATCCCTCTCAAAATTGTTGAGATTCTCTTGAAGCTTTTAAAATTCTCTCTAGAATTTTCAAAATCCATGTCCACATGTTTACAATTTCACGTAACAAAATGGCTAAAATTCCAGTTGAAATTTTTTCAAAGTCCCTTAAAAATTTTCCAATTTTTGTCCCAATTCTTCCCATTCCCATTGAAACTTTTCAAATCCCTCTCAAAATTGTTGAAATTCTCTTGAAGCTTTTAAAATTCTCTCTAGAATTTTCAAAATCCATGGCCACATGTTTACAATTTCACGTAACAAAATGGCTAAAATTCCAGTTGAAATTTTTTCAAAGTCCCTTAAAAATTTTCCAATTTTTGTCCCAATTCTTCCCATTCCCATTGAAACTTTTCAAATCCCTCTCAAAATTGTTGAAATTCTCTTGAAGCTTTTAAAATTCTCTCTAGAATTTTCAAAATCCATGGACACATGTTTACAATTTCACATCAAAAAATGGCTAAAATTCCAGTTGAAATTTTTTCAAAGTCCCTTAAAAATTTTCCAATTTTTGTCCCAATTCTTCCCATTCCCATTGAAACTTTTCAAATCCCTCTCAAAATTGTTGAAATTCTGTTGAAGCTTTTAAAATTCTCTCTAGAATTTTCAAAATCCACTTCAACATGTTCACAATTTCACGTAACAAAATGGCTAAAATTCCAGTTGAAATTTTTTCAAAGTCCCTTAAAAATTTTCCAATTTTTGTCCCAATTCTTCCCATTCCCATTGAAACTTTACAAATCCCTCTCAAAATTGTTGAAATTCTCTTGAAGCTTTTAAAATTCTCTCTAGAATTTTCAAAATCCATGGCCACATGTTTACAATTTCACGTCAAAAAATGGCTAAAATTCCAGTTGAAATTTTTTCAAAGTCCCTTAAAAATTTTCCAATTTTTGTCCCAATTCTTCGCATTCCCATTGAAACTTTTCAAATCCCTCTCAAAATTGTTGAAATTCTCTTGAAGCTTTTAAAATTCTCTCTAGAATTTTCAAAATCCATGGACACATGTTTACAATTTCACGTCAAAAAATGGCTAAAATTCCAGTTGAAATTTTTTCAAAGTCCCTTAAAAATTTTCCAATTTTTGTCCCAATTCTTCCCATTCCCATTGAAACTTTTCAAATCCCTCTCAAAATTGTTGAAATTCTGTTGAAGCTTTTAAAATTCTCTCTAGAATTTTCAAAATCCACTTCAACATGTTCACAATTTCACGTAACAAAATGGCTAAAATTCCAGTTGAAATTTTTTCAAAGTCCCTTAAAAATTTTCCAATTTTTGTCCCAATTCTTCCCATTCCCATTGAAACTTTTCAAATCCCTCTCCAAATTGTTGAAATTCTCTTGAAGCTTTTAAAATTCTCTCTAGAATTTTCAAAATCCATGGCCACATGTTTACAATTTCACGTAAAAAAATGGCTAAAATTCCAGTTGAAATTTTTTCAAAGTCCCTTAACAATTTTCTAATTTTTGTCCCAATTCTTCCCATTCCCATTGAAACTTTTCAAATCCCTCTCAAAATCGTTGAAATTCTCTTGAAGCTTTTAAAATTCTCTCTAGAATTTTCAAAATCCATGTCCACATGTTTACAATTTCACGTCAAAAAATTGCTAAAATTCCAGTTGAAATTTTTTCAAAGTCCCTTAAAAATTTTCCAATTTTTGTCCCAATTCTTCCCATTCCCATTGAAACTTTTCAAATCCCTCTCAAAATTGTTGAAATTCTCTTGAAGCTTTTAAAATTCTCTCTAGAATTTTCAAAATCCATGTCCACATGTTTACAATTTCACGTCAAAAAAATGCTAAAATTCCAGTTGAAATTTTTTCAAAGTCCCTTAAAAATTTTCCAATTTTTGTCCCAATTCTTCCCATTCCCATGGAAACTTTTCAAATCCCTCTCCAAATTGTTGAAATTCTCTTGAAGCTTTTAAAATTCTCTCTAGAATTTTCAAAATCCATGTCCGCATGTTTACAATTTCACGTAACAAAATGGCTAAAATTCCAGTTGAAATTTTTTCAAAGTCCCTTAAAAATTTTCCAATTTTTGTCCCAATTCTTCCCATTCCCATTGAAACTTTTCAAATCCCTCTCAAAATTGTTGAAATTCTGTTGAAGCTTTTAAAATTCTCTCTAGAATTTTCAAAATCCATGTCCACATGTTCACAATTTCACGTAAAAAAATGGCTAAAATTCCAGTTGAAATTTTTTCAAAGTCCCTTAAAAATTTTCCAATTTTTGTCCCAATTCTTCCCATTCCCATTGAAACTTTTCAAATCCCT
This sequence comes from Streptopelia decaocto, assembly GCF_964273445.1. Lineage (NCBI taxonomy): Eukaryota > Metazoa > Chordata > Aves > Columbiformes > Columbidae > Streptopelia > Streptopelia decaocto. Next base: position 24,039 of record NW_028116704.1, on the reverse strand, counting down.
CTCAAAAGTGTTGAAATTCTCTTGAAGCTTTTAAAATTCTCTCTAGAATTTTCAAAATCCATGGCCACATGTTTACAATTTCACGTAAAAAAATTGCTAAAATTCCAGTTGAAATTTTTTCAAAGTCCTTTAAAAATTTTCCAATTTTTGTCCCAATTCTTCCCATTCCCATTGAAACTTCTCAAATCCCTCTCAAAAGTGTTGAAATTCTCTTGAAGCTTTTAAAATTCTCTCTAGAATTTTCAAAATCCATGTCCACATGTTCACAATTTCACGTAAAAAAATTGCTAAAATTCCAGTTGAAATTTTTTCAAAGTCCCTTAAAAATTTTCCAATTTTTGTCCCAATTCTTCCCATTCCCATGGAAACTTTTCAAATCCCTCTCAAAATTGTTGAAATTCTGTTGAAGCTTTTAAAATTCTCTCTAGAATTTTCAAAATCCATGTCCACATGTTCACAATTTCACGTCAAAAAATTGCTAAAATTCCAGTTGAAATTTTTTCAAAGTCCCTTAAAAATTTTCCAATTTTTGTCCCAATTCTTCCCATTCCCATTGAAACTTTTCAAATCCCTCTCAAAAGTGTTGAAATTCTCTTGAAGCTTTTAAAATTCTCTCTAGAATTTTCAAAATCCATGTCCACATGTTTACAATTTCACGTCAAAAAATGGCTAAAATTCCAGTTGAAATTTTTTCAAAGTCCCTTAAAAATTTTCCAATTTTTGTCCCAATTCTTCCCATTCCCATTGAAACTTTTCAAATCCCTCTCAAAATTGTTGAAATTCTCTTGAAGCTTTTAAAATTCTCTCTAGAATTTTCAAAATCCATGGCCACATGTTTACAATTTCACGTCAAAAAATGGCTAAAATTCCAGTTGAAATTTTTTCAAAGTCCCTTAAAAATTTTCCAATTTTTGTCCCAATTCTTCCCATTCCCATTGAAACTTTTCAAATCCCTCTCAAAATTGTTGAAATTCTCTTGAAGCTTTTAAAATTCTCTCTAGAATTTTCAAAATCCATGTCCACATGTTTACAATTTCACGTCAAAAAATTGCTAAAATTCCAGTTGAAATTTTTTCAAAGTCCCTTAAAAATTTTCCAATTTTTGTCCCAATTCTTCCCATTCCCATTGAAACTTTTCAAATCCCTCTCAAAAATGTTGAAATTCTGTTGAATCTTTTAAAATTCTCTCTAGAATTTTCAAAATCCATGTCCACATGTTTACAATTTCATGTAAAAAAAATGCTAAAATTCCAGTTGAAATTTTTTCAAAGTCCCTTAAAAATTTTCCAATTTTTGTCCCAATTCTTCCCATTCCCATTGAAACTTTTCAAATCCCTCTCAAAATTGTTGAAATTCTCTTGAAGCTTTTAAAATTCTCTCTAGAATTTTCAAAATCCATGGCCACATGTTTACAATTTCACGTCAAAAAATTGCTAAAATTCCAGTTGAAATTTTTTCAAAGTCCCTTAAAAATTTTCCCATTTTTGTCCCAATTCTTCCCATTCCCATTGAAACTTTTCAAATCCCTCTCAAAATTGTAGAAATTCTGTTAAAGCTTTTAAAATTCTCTCTAGAATTTTCAAAATCCATGTCCACATGTTTACAATTTCACGTCAAAAAATTGCTAAAATTCCAGTTGAAATTTTTTCAAAGTCCCTTCAAAATTTTCCAATTTTTGTCCCAATTCTTCCCATTCCCATTGAAACTTTTCAAATCCCTCTCAAAATTGTTGAAATTCTCTTGAAGCTTTTAAAATTCTCTCTAGAATTTTCAAAATCCATGGCCACATGCTTACAATTTCACGTCAAAAAATGGCTAAAATTCCAGTTGAAATTTTTTCAAAGTCCCTTAACAATTTTCCAATTTTTGTCCCAATTCTTCCCATTCCCATTGAAACTTTTCAAATCCCTCTCAAAATCGTTGAAATTCTCTTGAAGCTTTTAAAATTCTCTCTAGAATTTTCAAAATCCATGTCCACATGTTTACAATTTCACGTCAAAAAATGGCTAAAATTCCAGTTGAAATTTTTTCAAAGTCCTTTAAAAATTTTCCAATTTTTGTCCCAATTCTTCCCATTCCCATGGAAACTTTTCAAATCCCTCTCAAAATTGTTGAAATCCTCTTGAAGCTTTTAAAATTCTCTCCAGAATTTTCAAAATCCATGTCCACATGTTTACAATTTCACATAAAAAAATGGCTAAAATTCCAGTTGAAATTTTTTCAAAGTCCCTTAAAAATTTTCCAATTTTTGTCCCAATTCTTCCCATTCCCATTGAAACTTTTCAAATCCCTCTCAAAATTGTTGAAATTCTCTTGAAGCTTTTAAAATTCTCTCTAGAATTTTCAAAATCCATGGCCACATGTTTACAATTTCACGTCAAAAAATGGCTAAAATTCCAGTTGAAATTTTTTCAAAGTCCCTTAAAAATTTTCCAATTTTTGTCCCAATTCTTCCCATTCCCATTGAAACTTTTCAAATCCCTCTCAAAATTGTTGAAATTCTCTTGAAGCTTTTAAAATTCTCTCTAGAATTTTCAAAATCCATGGACACATGTTTACAATTTCACGTCAAAAAATGGCTAAAATTCCAGTTGAAATTTTTTCAAAGTCCCTTAAAAATTTTCCAATTTTTGTCCCAATTCTTCCCATTCCCATTGAAACTTTTCAAATCCCTCTCAAAATTGTTGAAATTCTGTTGAAGCTTTTAAAATTCTCTCTAGAATTTTCAAAATCCACTTCAACATGTTCACAATTTCACGTAACAAAATGGCTAAAATTCCAGTTGAAATTTTTTCAAAGTCCCTTAAAAATTTTCCAATTTTTGTCCCAATTCTTCCCATTCCCATTGAAACTTTTCAAATCCCTCTCAAAATTGTTGAAATTCTCTTGAAGCTTTTAAAATTCTCTCTAGAATTTTCAAAATCCATGGCCACATGTTTACAATTTCACGTAAAAAAATGGCTAAAATTCCAGTTGAAATTTTTTCAAAGTCCCTTAAAAATTTTCTAATTTTTGTCCCAATTCTTCCCATTCCCATTGAAACTTTTCAAATCCCTCTCAAAATTGTTGAAATTCTGTTGAAGCTTTTAAAATTCTCTCTAGAATTTTCAAAATCCATGTCCACATGTTTACAATTTCACGTCAAAAAATTGCTAAAATTCCAGTTGAAATTTTTTCAAAGTCCCTTAAAAATTTTCCAATTTTTGTCCCAATTCTTCCCATTCCCATTGAAACTTTTCAAATCCCTCTCCAAATTGTTGAAATTCTCTTGAAGCTTTTAAAATTCTCTCTAGAATTTTCAAAATCCATGTCCGCATGTTTACAATTTCACGTAACAAAATGGCTAAAATTCCAGTTGAAATTTTTTCAAAGTCCCTTAAAAATTTTCCAATTTTTGTCCCAATTCTTCCCATTCCCATTGAAACTTTTCAAATCCCTCTCAAAATTGTTGAAATTCTCTTGAAGCTTTTAAAATTCTCTCTAGAATTTTCAAAATCCATGTCCACATGTTCACAATTTCACGTAAAAAAAATGGCTAAAATTCCAGTTGAAATTTTTTCAAAGTCCCTTAAAAATTTTCCAATTTTTGTCCCAATTCTTCCCATTCCCATTGAAACTTCTCAAATCCCTCTCAAAAGTGTTGAAATTCTCTTGAAGCTTTTAAAATTCTCTCTAGAATTTTCAAAATCCATGTCCACATGTTCACAATTTCACGTCAAAAAATGGCTAAAATTCCAGTTGAAATTTTTTCAAAGTCCCTTAAAAATTTTCCAATTTTTGTCCCAATTCTTCCCATTCCCATTGAAACTTTTCAAATCCCTCTCAAAATTGTTGAAATTCTCTTGAAGCTTTTAAAATTCTCTCTAGAATTTTCAAAATCCATGGCCACATGTTTACAATTTCACGTCAAAAAATTGCTAAAATTCCAGTTGAAATTTTTTCAAAGTCCCTTAAAAATTTTCCAATTTTTGTCCCAATTCTTCCCATTCCCATTGAAACTTTTCAAATCCCTCTCAAAAATGTTGAAATTCTGTTGAATCTTTTAAAATTCTCTCTAGAATTTTCAAAATCCATGTCCACATGTTTACAATTTCATGTAAAAAAAATGCTAAAATTCCAGTTGAAATTTTTTCAAAGTCCCTTAAAAATTTTCCAATTTTTGTCCCAATTCTTCCCATTCCCATTGAAACTTTTCAAATCCCTCTCAAAATTGTTGAAATTCTCTTGAAGCTTTTAAAATTCTCTCTAGAATTTTCAAAATCCATGGCCACATGTTTACAATTTCACGTCAAAAAATTGCTAAAATTCCAGTTGAAATTTTTTCAAAGTCCCTTAAAAATTTTCCCATTTTTGTCCCAATTCTTCCCATTCCCATTGAAACTTTTCAAATCCCTCTCAAAATTGTAGAAATTCTGTTAAAGCTTTTAAAATTCTCTCTAGAATTTTCAAAATCCATGTCCACATGTTTACAATTTCACGTCAAAAAATTGCTAAAATTCCAGTTGAAATTTTTTCAAAGTCCCTTAAAAATTTTCCAATTTTTGTCCCAATTCTTCCCATTCCCATTGAAACTTTTCAAATCCCTCTCAAAATTGTTGAAATTCTCTTGAAGCTTTTAAAATTCTCTCTAGAATTTTCAAAATCCATGTCCACATGTTTACAATTTCACGTAACAAAATGGCTAAAATTCCAGTTGAAATTTTTTCAAAGTCCCTTAAAAATTTTCCAATTTTTGTCCCAATTCTTCCCATTCCCATTGAAACTTTTCAAATCCCTCTCAAAATTGTTGAAATTCTCTTGAAGCTTTTAAAATTCTCTCTAGAATTTTCAAAATCCATGTCCACATGTTCACAATTTCACGTAAAAAAATGGCTAAAATTCCAGTTGAAATTTTTTCAAAGTCCCTTAAAAATTTTCCAATTTTTGTCCCAATTCTTCCCATTCCCATTGAAACTTTTCAAATCCCTCTCAAAAGTGTTGAAATTCTCTTGAAGCTTTTAAAATTCTCTCTAGAATTTTCAAAATCCATGGCCACATGTTTACAATTTCACGTAAAAAAATTGCTAAAATTCCAGTTGAAATTTTTTCAAAGTCCTTTAAAAATTTTCCAATTTTTGTCCCAATTCTTCCCATTCCCATTGAAACTTCTCAAATCCCTCTCAAAAGTGTTGAAATTCTCTTGAAGCTTTTAAAATTCTCTCTAGAATTTTCAAAATCCATGTCCACATGTTCACAATTTCACGTAAAAAAATTGCTAAAATTCCAGTTGAAATTTTTTCAAAGTCCCTTAAAAATTTTCCAATTTTTGTCCCAATTCTTCCCATTCCCATGGAAACTTTTCAAATCCCTCTCAAAATTGTTGAAATTCTGTTGAAGCTTTTAAAATTCTCTCTAGAATTTTCAAAATCCATGTCCACATGTTCACAATTTCACGTCAAAAAATTGCTAAAATTCCAGTTGAAATTTTTTCAAAGTCCCTTAAAAATTTTCCAATTTTTGTCCCAATTCTTCCCATTCCCATTGAAACTTTTCAAATCCCTCTCAAAAGTGTTGAAATTCTCTTGAAGCTTTTAAAATTCTCTCTAGAATTTTCAAAATCCATGTCCACATGTTTACAATTTCACGTCAAAAAATGGCTAAAATTCCAGTTGAAATTTTTTCAAAGTCCCTTAAAAATTTTCCAATTTTTGTCCCAATTCTTCCCATTCCCATTGAAACTTTTCAAATCCCTCTCAAAATTGTTGAAATTCTCTTGAAGCTTTTAAAATTCTCTCTAGAATTTTCAAAATCCATGGCCACATGTTTACAATTTCACGTCAAAAAATGGCTAAAATTCCAGTTGAAATTTTTTCAAAGTCCCTTAAAAATTTTCCAATTTTTGTCCCAATTCTTCCCATTCCCATTGAAACTTTTCAAATCCCTCTCAAAATTGTTGAAATTCTCTTGAAGCTTTTAAAATTCTCTCTAGAATTTTCAAAATCCATGTCCACATGTTTACAATTTCACGTCAAAAAATTGCTAAAATTCCAGTTGAAATTTTTTCAAAGTCCCTTAAAAATTTTCCAATTTTTGTCCCAATTCTTCCCATTCCCATTGAAACTTTTCAAATCCCTCTCAAAAATGTTGAAATTCTGTTGAATCTTTTAAAATTCTCTCTAGAATTTTCAAAATCCATGTCCACATGTTTACAATTTCATGTAAAAAAAATGCTAAAATTCCAGTTGAAATTTTTTCAAAGTCCCTTAAAAATTTTCCAATTTTTGTCCCAATTCTTCCCATTCCCATTGAAACTTTTCAAATCCCTCTCAAAATTGTTGAAATTCTCTTGAAGCTTTTAAAATTCTCTCTAGAATTTTCAAAATCCATGGCCACATGTTTACAATTTCACGTCAAAAAAATGCTAAAATTCCAGTTGAAATTTTTTCAAAGTCCCTTAAAAATTTTCCCATTTTTGTCCCAATTCTTCCCATTCCCATTGAAACTTTTCAAATCCCTCTCAAAATTGTAGAAATTCTGTTAAAGCTTTTAAAATTCTCTCTAGAATTTTCAAAATCCATGTCCACATGTTTACAATTTCACGTCAAAAAATTGCTAAAATTCCAGTTGAAATTTTTTCAAAGTCCCTTCAAAATTTTCCAATTTTTGTCCCAATTCTTCCCATTCCCATTGAAACTTTTCAAATCCCTCTCAAAATTGTTGAAATTCTCTTGAAGCTTTTAAAATTCTCTCTAGAATTTTCAAAATCCATGGCCACATGCTTACAATTTCACGTCAAAAAATGGCTAAAATTCCAGTTGAAATTTTTTCAAAGTCCCTTAACAATTTTCCAATTTTTGTCCCAATTCTTCCCATTCCCATTGAAACTTTTCAAATCCCTCTCAAAATCGTTGAAATTCTCTTGAAGCTTTTAAAATTCTCTCTAGAATTTTCAAAATCCATGTCCACATGTTTACAATTTCACGTCAAAAAATGGCTAAAATTCCAGTTGAAATTTTTTCAAAGTCCTTTAAAAATTTTCCAATTTTTGTCCCAATTCTTCCCATTCCCATGGAAACTTTTCAAATCCCTCTCAAAATTGTTGAAATCCTCTTGAAGCTTTTAAAATTCTCTCCAGAATTTTCAAAATCCATGTCCACATGTTTACAATTTCACATAAAAAAATGGCTAAAATTCCAGTTGAAATTTTTTCAAAGTCCCTTAAAAATTTTCCAATTTTTGTCCCAATTCTTCCCATTCCCATTGAAACTTTTCAAATCCCTCTCAAAATTGTTGAAATTCTCTTGAAGCTTTTAAAATTCTCTCTAGAATTTTCAAAATCCATGGCCACATGTTTACAATTTCACGTCAAAAAATGGCTAAAATTCCAGTTGAAATTTTTTCAAAGTCCCTTAAAAATTTTCCAATTTTTGTCCCAATTCTTCCCATTCCCATTGAAACTTTTCAAATCCCTCTCAAAATTGTTGAAATTCTCTTGAAGCTTTTAAAATTCTCTCTAGAATTTTCAAAATCCATGGACACATGTTTACAATTTCACGTCAAAAAATGGCTAAAATTCCAGTTGAAATTTTTTCAAAGTCCCTTAAAAATTTTCCAATTTTTGTCCCAATTCTTCCCATTCCCATTGAAACTTTTCAAATCCCTCTCAAAATTGTTGAAATTCTGTTGAAGCTTTTAAAATTCTCTCTAGAATTTTCAAAATCCACTTCAACATGTTCACAATTTCACGTAACAAAATGGCTAAAATTCCAGTTGAAATTTTTTCAAAGTCCCTTAAAAATTTTCCAATTTTTGTCCCAATTCTTCCCATTCCCATTGAAACTTTTCAAATCCCTCTCAAAATTGTTGAAATTCTCTTGAAGCTTTTAAAATTCTCTCTAGAATTTTCAAAATCCATGGCCACATGTTTACAATTTCACGTAAAAAAATGGCTAAAATTCCAGTTGAAATTTTTTCAAAGTCCCTTAAAAATTTTCTAATTTTTGTCCCAATTCTTCCCATTCCCATTGAAACTTTTCAAATCCCTCTCAAAATTGTTGAAATTCTGTTGAAGCTTTTAAAATTCTCTCTAGAATTTTCAAAATCCATGTCCACATGTTTACAATTTCACGTCAAAAAATTGCTAAAATTCCAGTTGAAATTTTTTCAAAGTCCCTTAAAAATTTTCCAATTTTTGTCCCAATTCTTCCCATTCCCATTGAAACTTTTCAAATCCCTCTCCAAATTGTTGAAATTCTCTTGAAGCTTTTAAAATTCTCTCTAGAATTTTCAAAATCCATGTCCGCATGTTTACAATTTCACGTAACAAAATGGCTAAAATTCCAGTTGAAATTTTTTCAAAGTCCCTTAAAAATTTTCCAATTTTTGTCCCAATTCTTCCCATTCCCATTGAAACTTTTCAAATCCCTCTCAAAATTGTTGAAATTCTCTTGAAGCTTTTAAAATTCTCTCTAGAATTTTCAAAATCCATGTCCACATGTTCACAATTTCACGTAAAAAAAATGGCTAAAATTCCAGTTGAAATTTTTTCAAAGTCCCTTAAAAATTTTCCAATTTTTGTCCCAATTCTTCCCATTCCCATTGAAACTTCTCAAATCCCTCTCAAAAGTGTTGAAATTCTCTTGAAGCTTTTAAAATTCTCTCTAGAATTTTCAAAATCCATGTCCACATGTTCACAATTTCACGTCAAAAAATGGCTAAAATTCCAGTTGAAATTTTTTCAAAGTCCCTTAAAAATTTTCCAATTTTTGTCCCAATTCTTCCCATTCCCATTGAAACTTTTCAAATCCCTCTCAAAATTGTTGAAATTCTCTTGAAGCTTTTAAAATTCTCTCTAGAATTTTCAAAATCCATGGCCACATGTTTACAATTTCACGTCAAAAAATTGCTAAAATTCCAGTTGAAATTTTTTCAAAGTCCCTTAAAAATTTTCCAATTTTTGTCCCAATTCTTCCCATTCCCATTGAAACTTTTCAAATCCCTCTCAAAAATGTTGAAATTCTGTTGAATCTTTTAAAATTCTCTCTAGAATTTTCAAAATCCATGTCCACATGTTTACAATTTCATGTAAAAAAAATGCTAAAATTCCAGTTGAAATTTTTTCAAAGTCCCTTAAAAATTTTCCAATTTTTGTCCCAATTCTTCCCATTCCCATTGAAACTTTTCAAATCCCTCTCAAAATTGTTGAAATTCTCTTGAAGCTTTTAAAATTCTCTCTAGAATTTTCAAAATCCATGGCCACATGTTTACAATTTCACGTCAAAAAATGGCTAAAATTCCAGTTGAAATTTTTTCAAAGTCCCTTAACAATTTTCCCATTTTTGTCCCAATTCTTCCCATTCCCATTGAAACTTTTCAAATCCCTCTCAAAATTGTAGAAATTCTGTTAAAGCTTTTAAAATTCTCTCTAGAATTTTCAAAATCCATGTCCACATGTTTACAATTTCACGTCAAAAAATTGCTAAAATTCCAGTTGAAATTTTTTCAAAGTCCCTTAAAAATTTTCCAATTTTTGTCCCAATTCTTCCCATTCCCATTGAAACTTTTCAAATCCCTCTCAAAATTGTTGAAATTCTCTTGAAGCTTTTAAAATTCTCTCTAGAATTTTCAAAATCCATGTCCACATGTTTACAATTTCACGTAACAAAATGGCTAAAATTCCAGTTGAAATTTTTTCAAAGTCCCTTAACAATTTTCCAATTTTTGTCCCAATTCTTCCCATTCCCATTGAAACTTTTCAAATCCCTCTCAAAATTGTTGAAATTCTCTTGAAGCTTTTAAAATTCTCTCCAGAATTTTCAAAATCCATGGCCACATGTTTACAATTTCACATAAAAAAATGGCTAAAATTCCAGTTGAAATTTTTTCAAAGTCCCTTAAAAATTTTCCAATTTTTGTCCCAATTCTTCCCATTCCCATTGAAACTTTTCAAATCCCTCTCAAAATTGTTGAAATTCTCTTGAAGCTTTTAAAATTCTCTCTAGAATTTTCAAAATCCATGGACACATGTTTACAATTTCACGTCAAAAAATGGCTAAAATTCCAGTTGAAATTTTTCAAAGTCCTTTAAAAATTTTCCAATTTTTGTCCCAATTCTTCCCATTCCCATGGAAACTTTTCAAATCCCTCTCAAAATTGTTGAAATTCTCTTGAAGCTTTTAAAATTCTCTCTAGAATTTTCAAAATCCATGGACACATGTTTACAATTTCACGTCAAAAAATTGCTAAAATTCCAGTTGAAATTTTTTCAAAGTCCCTTAAAAATTTTCCAATTTTTGTCCCAATTCTTCCCATTCCCATGGAAACTTTTCAAATCCCTCTCAAAATTGTTGAAATTCTCTTGAAGCTTTTAAAATTCTCTCTAGAATTTTCAAAATCCATGGCCACATGTTTACAATTTCACGTAAAAAATTTGCTAAAATTCCAGTTGAAATTTTTTCAAAGTCCTTTAAAAATTTTCCAATTTTTGTCCCAATTCTTCCCATTCCCATTGAAACTTTTCAAATCCCTCTCAAAATTGTTGAAATTCTGTTGAATCTTTTAAAATTCTCTCTAGAATTTTCAAAATCCATGTCCACATGTTCACAATTTCACGTAAAAAAATTGCTAAAATTCCAGTTGAAATTTTTTCAAAGTCCCTTAAAAATTTTCCAATTTTTGTCCCAATTCTTCCCATTCCCATGGAAACTTTTCAAATCCCTCTCAAAATTGTTGAAATTCTCTTGAAGCTTTTAAAATTCTCTCTAGAATTTTCAAAATCCATGTCCACATGTTCACAATTTCACGTAACAAAATGGCTAAAATTCCAGTTGAAATTTTTTCAAAGTCCCTTAAAAATTTTCCCATTTTTGTCCCAATTCTTCCCATTCCCATTGAAACTTTTCAAATCCCTCTCAAAATTGTTGAAATTCTCTTGAAGCTTTTAAAATTCTCTCTAGAATTTTCAAAATCCATGTCCACATGTTTACAATTTCACGTCAAAAAATTGCTAAAATTCCAGTTGAAATTTTTTCAAAGTCCCTTAAAAATTTTCTAATTTTTGTCCCAATTCTTCCCATTCCCATTGAAACTTTTCAAATCCCTCTCAAAATTGTTGAAATTCTGTTGAAGCTTTTAAAATTCTCTCTAGAATTTTCAAAATCCATGTCCACATGTTTACAATTTCACGTAAAAAAATTGCTAAAATTCCAGTTGAAATTTTTTCAAAGTCCCTTAAAAATTTTCCAATTTTTGTCCCAATTCTTACCATTCCCATTGAAACTTTTCAAATCCCTCTCAAAATTGTTGAAATTCTCTTGAAGCTTTTAAAATTCTCTCTAGAATTTTCAAAATCCATGGCCACATGTTTACAATTTCACGTCAAAAAATTGCTAAAATTCCAGTTGAAATTTTTTCAAAGTCCCTTAAAAATTTTCCAATTTTTGTCGCAATTCTTCCCATTCCCATTGAAACTTTTCAAATCCCTCTCAAAATTGTTGAAATTCTCTTGAAGCTTTTAAAATTCTCTCTAGAATTTTCAAAATCCATGGCCACATGTTTACAATTTCACGTAAAAAAATGGCTAAAATTCCAGTTGAAATTTTTTCAAAGTCCTTTAAAAATTTTCCAATTTTTGTCCCAATTCTTCCCATTCCCATTGAAACTTTTCAAATCCCTCTCAAAATTGTTGAAATTCTGTTGAATCTTTTAAAATTCTCTCTAGAATTTTCAAAATCCATGTCCACATGTTCACAATTTCACGTAAAAAAATTGCTAAAATTCCAGTTGAAATTTTTTCAAAGTCCCTTAAAAATTTTCCAATTTTTGTCCCAATTCTTCCCATTCCCATGGAAACTTTTCAAATCCCTCTCAAAATTGTTGAAATTCTCTTGAAGCTTTTAAAATTCTCTCTAGAATTTTCAAAATCCATGTCCACATGTTCACAATTTCACGTAACAAAATGGCTAAAATTCCAGTTGAAATTTTTTCAAAGTCCCTTAAAAATTTTCCCATTTTTGTCCCAATTCTTCCCATTCCCATTGAAACTTTTCAAATCCCTCTCAAAATTGTTGAAATTCTCTTGAAGCTTTTAAAATTCTCTCTAGAATTTTCAAAATCCATGTCCACATGTTTACAATTTCACGTCAAAAAATTGCTAAAATTCCAGTTGAAATTTTTTCAAAGTCCCTTAAAAATTTTCTAATTTTTGTCCCAATTCTTCCCATTCCCATTGAAACTTTTCAAATCCCTCTCAAAATTGTTGAAATTCTGTTGAAGCTTTTAAAATTCTCTCTAGAATTTTCAAAATCCATGTCCACATGTTTACAATTTCACGTAAAAAAATTGCTAAAATTCCAGTTGAAATTTTTTCAAAGTCCCTTAAAAATTTTCCAATTTTTGTCCCAATTCTTACCATTCCCATTGAAACTTTTCAAATCCCTCTCAAAATTGTTGAAATTCTCTTGAAGCTTTTAAAATTCTCTCTAGAATTTTCAAAATCCATGGCCACATGTTTACAATTTCACGTCAAAAAATTGCTAAAATTCCAGTTGAAATTTTTTCAAAGTCCCTTAAAAATTTTCCAATTTTTGTCGCAATTCTTCCATTCCCATTGAAACTTTTCAAATCCCTCTCAAAATTGTTGAAATTCTCTTGAAGCTTTTAAAATTCTCTCTAGAATTTTCAAAATCCATGGCCACATGTTTACAATTTCACGTAAAAAAATGGCTAAAATTCCAGTTGAAATTTTTTCAAAGTCCTTTAAAAATTTTCCAATTTTTGTCCCAATTCTTCCCATTCCCATTGAAACTTTTCAAATCCCTCTCAAAATTGTTGAAATTCTCTTGAAGCTTTTAAAATTCTCTCTAGAATTTTCAAAATCCATGTCCACATGTTTACAATTTCACGTAAAAAAATTGCTAAAATTCCAGTTGAAATTTTTTCAAAGTCCCTTAAAAATTTTCCAATTTTTGTCCCAATTCTTCCCATTCCCATTGAAACTTTTCAAATCCCTCTCAAAAATGTTGAAATTCTGTTGAATCTTTTAAAATTCTCTCTAGAATTTTCAAAATCCATGTCCACATGTTTACAATTTCATGTAAAAAAAATGCTAAAATTCCAGTTGAAATTTTTTCAAAGTCCCTTAAAAATTTTCCAATTTTTGTCCCAATTCTTCCCATTCCCATTGAAACTTTTCAAATCCCTCTCAAAATTGTTGAAATTCTCTTGAAGCTTTTAAAATTCTCTCTAGAATTTTCAAAATCCATGGCCACATGTTTACAATTTCACGTCAAAAAATTGCTAAAATTCCAGTTGAAATTTTTTCAAAGTCCCTTAAAAATTTTCCCATTTTTGTCCCAATTCTTCCCATTCCCATTGAAACTTTTCAAATCCCTCTCAAAATTGTAGAAATTCTGTTAAAGCTTTTAAAATTCTCTCTAGAATTTTCAAAATCCATGTCCACATGTTTACAATTTCACGTCAAAAAATTGCTAAAATTCCAGTTGAAATTTTTTCAAAGTCCCTTAAAAATTTTCCAATTTTTGTCCCAATTCTTCCCATTCCCATTGAAACTTTTCAAATCCCTCTCAAAATTGTTGAAATTCTCTTGAAGCTTTTAAAATTCTCTCTAGAATTTTCAAAATCCATGTCCACATGTTTACAATTTCACGTAACAAAATGGCTAAAATTCCAGTTGAAATTTTTTCAAAGTCCCTTAACAATTTTCCAATTTTTGTCCCAATTCTTCCCATTCCCATTGAAACTTTTCAAATCCCTCTCAAAATTGTTGAAATTCTCTTGAAGCTTTTAAAATTCTCTCCAGAATTTTCAAAATCCATGGCCACATGTTTACAATTTCACATAAAAAAATGGCTAAAATTCCAGTTGAAATTTTTTCAAAGTCCCTTAAAAATTTTCCAATTTTTGTCCCAATTCTTCCCATTCCCATTGAAACTTTTCAAATCCCTCTCAAAATTGTTGAAATTCTCTTGAAGCTTTTAAAATTCTCTCTAGAATTTTCAAAATCCATGGACACATGTTTACAATTTCACGTAACAAAATGGCTAAAATTCCAGTTGAAATTTTTTCAAAGTCCTTTAAAAATTTTCCAATTTTTGTCCCAATTCTTCCCATTCCCATGGAAACTTTTCAAATCCCTCTCAAAAGTGTTGAAATTCTCTTGAAGCTTTTAAAATTCTCTCTAGAATTTTCAAAATCCATGGACACATGTTTACAATTTCACGTCAAAAAATTGCTAAAATTCCAGTTGAAATTTTTTCAAAGTCCCTTAAAAATTTTCCAATTTTTGTCCCAATTCTTCCCATTCCCATGGAAACTTTTCAAATCCCTCTCAAAATTGTTGAAATTCTCTTGAAGCTTTTAAAATTCTCTCTAGAATTTTCAAAATCCATGGCCACATGTTTACAATTTCACGTAAAAAATTTGCTAAAATTCCAGTTGAAATTTTTTCAAAGTCCTTTAAAAATTTTCCAATTTTTGTCCCAATTCTTCCCATTCCCATTGAAACTTTTCAAATCCCTCTCAAAATTGTTGAAATTCTGTTGAATCTTTTAAAATTCTCTCTAGAATTTTCAAAATCCATGTCCACATGTTCACAATTTCACGTAAAAAAATTGCTAAAATTCCAGTTGAAATTTTTTCAAAGTCCCTTAAAAATTTTCCAATTTTTGTCCCAATTCTTCCCATTCCCATGGAAACTTTTCAAATCCCTCTCAAAATTGTTGAAATTCTCTTGAAGCTTTTAAAATTCTCTCTAGAATTTTCAAAATCCATGTCCACATGTTCACAATTTCACGTCAAAAAATGGCTAAAATTCCAGTTGAAATTTTTTCAAAGTCCCTTAAAAATTTTCCCATTTTTGTCCCAATTCTTCCCATTCCCATTGAAACTTTTCAAATCCCTCTCAAAATTGTTGAAATTCTCTTGAAGCTTTTAAAATTCTCTCTAGAATTTTCAAAATCCATGTCCACATGTTTACAATTTCACGTCAAAAAATTGCTAAAATTCCAGTTGAAATTTTTTCAAAGTCCCTTAAAAATTTTCTAATTTTTGTCCCAATTCTTCCCATTCCCATTGAAACTTTTCAAATCCCTCTCAAAATTGTTGAAATTCTGTTGAAGCTTTTAAAATTCTCTCTAGAATTTTCAAAATCCATGGCCACATGTTTACAATTTCACGTAAAAAAATTGCTAAAATTCCAGTTGAAATTTTTTCAAAGTCCCTTAAAAATTTTCCAATTTTTGTCCCAATTCTTCCCATTCCCATTGAAACTTTTCAAATCCCTCTCAAAATTGTTGAAAATTCTCTTGAAGCTTTTAAAATTCTCTCTAGAATTTTCAAAATCCATGTCCACATGTTTACAATTTCACGTCAAAAAATTGCTAAAATTCCAGTTGAAATTTTTTCAAAGTCCCTTAAAAATTTTCCAATTTTTGTCCCAATTCTTCCCATTCCCATGGAAACTTTTCAAATCCCTCTCAAAATTGTTGAAATTCTCTTGAAGCTTTTAAAATTCTCTCTAGAATTTTCAAAATCCATGGCCACATGTTTACAATTTCACGTAACAAAATGGCTAAAATTCCAGTTGAAATTTTTTCAAAGTCCTTTAAAAATTTTCCAATTTTTGTCCCAATTCTTCCCATTCCCATTGAAACTTTTCAAATCCCTCTCAAAATTGTTGAAATTCTCTTGAAGCTTTTAAAATTCTCTCTAGAATTTTCAAAATCCATGTCCACATGTTTACAATTTCACGTCAAATAATTGCTAAAATTCCAGTTGAAATTTTTTCAAAGTCCCTTAAAAATTTTCCAATTTTTGTCCCAATTCTTCCCATTCCCATTGAAACTTTTCAAATCCCTCTCAAAATTGTTGAAATTCTCTTGAAGCTTTTAAAATTCTCTCTAGAATTTTCAAAATCCATGTCCACATGTTCACAATTTCACGTCAAAAAATGGCTAAAATTCCAGTTGAAATTTTTTCAAAGTCCCTTAAAAATTTTCCCATTTTTGTCCCAATTCTTCCCATTCCCATGGAAACTTTTCAAATCCCTCTCAAAAGTGTTGAAATTCTCTTGAAGCTTTTAAAATTCTCTCTAGAATTTTCAAAATCCATGTCCACATGTTTACAATTTCACGTCAAAAAATTGCTAAAATTCCAGTTGAAATTTTTTCAAAGTCCCTTAAAAATTTTCTAATTTTTGTCCCAATTCTTCCCATTCCCATGGAAACTTTTCAAATCCCTCTCAAAATTGTTGAAATTCTGTTGAAGCTTTTAAAATTCTCTCTAGAATTTTAAAAATCCATGTCCACATGTTTACAATTTCACGTCAAAAAATTGCTAAAATTCCAGTTGAAATTTTTTCAAAGTCCCTTAAAAATTTTCCAATTTTTGTCCCAATTCTTCCCATTCCCATTGAAACTTTTCAAATCCCTCTCAAAATTGTTGAAATTCTGTTGAAGCTTTTAAAATTCTCTCTAGAATTTTCAAAATCCATGTCCACATGTTTACAATTTCATGTAAAAATTTGCTAAAATTCCAGTTGAAATTTTTTCAAAGTCCCTTAAAAATTTTCCAATTTTTGTCCCAATTCTTCCCATTCCCATTGAAACTTTTCAAATCCCTCTCAAAATTGTTGAAATTCTCTTGAAGCTTTTAAAATTCTCTCTAGAATTTTCAAAATCCATGTCCACATGTTTACAATTTCACGTAACAAAATGGCTAAAATTCCAGTTGAAATTTTTTCAAAGTCCCTTAAAAATTTTCCAATTTTTGTCCCAATTCTTCCCATTCCCATTGAAACTTTTCAAATCCCTCTCAAAATTGTAGAAATTCTGTTAAAGCTTTTTAAATTCTCTCTAGAATTTTCAAAATCCATGGCCACATGTTTACAATTTCACGTCAAAAAATTGCTAAAATTCCAGTTGAAATTTTTTCAAAGTCCCTTAAAAATTTTCCAATTTTTGTCCCAATTCTTCCCATTCCCATTGAAACTTTTCAAATCCCTCTCAAAATTGTTGAAATTCTCTTGAAGCTTTTAAAATTCTCTCTAGAATTTTCAAAATCCATGTCCACATGTTTACAATTTCACGTCAAAAAATGGCTAAAATTCCAGTTGAAATTTTTTCAAAGTCCCTTAAAAATTTTCCAATTTTTGTCCCAATTCTTCCCATTCCCATTGAAACTTTTCAAATCCCTCTCAAAATTGTTGAAATTCTCTTGAAGGCTTTTAAAATTCTCTCTAGAATTTTCAAAATCCATGGCCACATGTTTACAATTTCACGTCAAAAAATGGCTAAAATTCCAGTGGAAATTTTTTCAAAGTCCCTTAAAAATTTTCCAATTTTTGTCCCAATTCTTCCCATTCCCATTGAAACTTTTCAAATCCCTCTCAAAATTGTTGAAATTCTGTTGAAGCTTTCAAAATTCTCTCTAGAATTTTCAAAATCCATGGCCACATGTTTACAATTTCACGTATAAAAATGGCTAAAATTCCAGTTGAAATTTTTTCAAAGTCCCTTAAAAAATTTCCAATTTTTGTCCCAATTCTTCCCATTCCAATTGAAACTTTTCAAATCCCTCTCAAAATTGTTGAAATTCTCTTGAAGCTTTTAAAATTCTCTCTAGAATTTTCAAAATCCATGGCCACATGTTTACAATTTCACGTAACAAAATGGCTAAAATTCCAGTTGAAATTTTTTCAAAGTCCCTTAAAAATTTTCCAATTTTTGTCCCAATTCTTCCCATTCCCATTGAAACTTTTCAAATCCCTCTCAAAATTGTTGAAATTCTCTTGAAGCTTTTAAAATTCTCTCTAGAATTTTCAAAATCCATGTCCACATGTTTACAATTTCACGTAAAAAAATTGCTAAAATTCCAGTTGAAATTTTTTCAAAGTCCCTTAAAAATTTTCCAATTTTTGTCCCAATTCTTCCCATTCCCATTGAAACTTTTCAAATCCCTCTCAAAATTGTTGAAATTCTCTTGAAGCTTTTAAAATTCTCTCTAGAATTTTCAAAATCCATGTCCACATGTTTACAATTTCACGTAACAAAATGGCTAAAATTCCAGTTGAAATTTTTTCAAAGTCCCTTAACAATTTTCCAATTTTTGTCCCAATTCTTCCCATTCCCATTGAAACTTTTCAAATCCCTCTCAAAATTGTTGAAATTCTCTTGAAGCTTTTAAAATTCTCTCCAGAATTTTCAAAATCCATGGCCACATGTTTAAAATTTCACATAAAAAAATGGCTAAAATTCCAGTTGAAATTTTTTCAAAGTCCCTTAAAAATTTTCCAATTTTTGTCCCAATTCTTCCCATTCCCATTGAAACTTTTCAAATCCCTCTCAAAATTGTTGAAATTCTCTTGAAGCTTTTAAAATTCTCTCTAGAATTTTCAAAATCCATGTCCACATGTTTACAATTTCATGTAAAAAAATTGCTAAAATTCCAGTTGAAATTTTTCAAAGTCCCTTAAAAATTTTCCCATTTTTGTCCCAATTCTTCCCATTCCCATGGAAACTTTTCAAATCCCTCTCAAAAGTGTTGAAATTCTCTTGAAGCTTTTAAAATTCTCTCTAGAATTTTCAAAATCCATGTCCACATGTTTACAATTTCACGTCAAAAAATTGCTAAAATTCCAGTTGAAATTTTTTCAAAGTCCCTTAAAAATTTTCTAATTTTTGTCCCAATTCTTCCCATTCCCATGGAAACTTTTCAAATCCCTCTCAAAATTGTTGAAATTCTGTTGAAGCTTTTAAAATTCTCTCTAGAATTTTCAAAATCCATGGCCACATGTTTACAATTTCACGTCAAAAAATTGCTAAAATTCCAGTTGAAATTTTTTCAAAGTCCCTTAAAAATTTTCCAATTTTTGTCCCAATTCTTCCCATTCCCATTGAAACTTTTCAAATCCCTCTCAAAATTGTTGAAATTCTGTTGAAGCTTTTAAAATTCTCTCTAGAATTTTCAAAATCCATGTCCACATGTTTACAATTTCATGTAAAAATTTGCTAAAATTCCAGTTGAAATTTTTTCAAAGTCCCTTAAAAATTTTCCAATTTTTGTCCCAATTCTTCCCATTCCCATTGAAACTTTTCAAATCCCTCTCAAAATTGTTGAAATTCTCTTGAAGCTTTTAAAATTCTCTCTAGAATTTTCAAAATCCATGTCCACATGTTTACAATTTCACGTAACAAAATGGCTAAAATTCCAGTTGAAATTTTTTCAAAGTCCCTTAAAAATTTTCCCATTTTTGTCCCAATTCTTCCCATTCCCATTGAAACTTTTCAAATCCCTCTCAAAATTGTAGAAATTCTGTTAAAGCTTTTTAAATTCTCTCTAGAATTTTCAAAATCCATGGCCACATGTTTACAATTTCACGTCAAAAAATTGCTAAAATTCCAGTTGAAATTTTTTCAAAGTCCCTTAAAAATTTTCCAATTTTTGTCCCAATTCTTCCCATTCCCATTGAAACTTTTCAAATCCCTCTCAAAATTGTTGAAATTCTCTTGAAGCTTTTAAAATTCTCTCTAGAATTTTCAAAATCCATGTCCACATGTTTACAATTTCACGTCAAAAAATTGCTAAAATTCCAGTTGAAATTTTTTCAAAGTCCCTTAAAAATTTTCCAATTTTTGTCCCAATTCTTCCCATTCCCATTGAAACTTTTCAAATCCCTCTCAAAATTGTTGAAATTCTCTTGAAGCTTTTAAAATTCTCTCTAGAATTTTCAAAATCCATGGCCACATGTTTACAATTTCACGTCAAAAAATGGCTAAAATTCCAGTGGAAATTTTTTCAAAGTCCCTTAAAAATTTTCCAATTTTTGTCCCAATTCTTCCCATTCCCATTGAAACTTTTCAAATCCCTCTCAAAATTGTTGAAATTCTGTTGAAGCTTTCAAAATTCTCTCTAGAATTTTCAAAATCCATGGCCACATGTTTACAATTTCACGTATAAAAATGGCTAAAATTCCAGTTGAAATTTTTTCAAAGTCCCTTAAAAAATTTCCAATTTTTGTCCCAATTCTTCCCATTCCAATTGAAACTTTTCAAATCCCTCTCAAAATTGTTGAAATTCTCTTGAAGCTTTTAAAATTCTCTCTAGAATTTTCAAAATCCATGGCCACATGTTTACAATTTCACGTAACAAAATGGCTAAAATTCCAGTTGAAATTTTTTCAAAGTCCCTTAAAAATTTTCCAATTTTTGTCCCAATTCTTCCCATTCCCATTGAAACTTTTCAAATCCCTCTCAAAATTGTTGAAATTCTCTTGAAGCTTTTAAAATTCTCTCTAGAATTTTCAAAATCCATGTCCACATGTTTACAATTTCACGTAAAAAAATTGCTAAAATTCCAGTTGAAATTTTTTCAAAGTCCCTTAAAAATTTTCCAATTTTTGTCCCAATTCTTCCCATTCCCATTGAAACTTTTCAAATCCCTCTCAAAATTGTTGAAATTCTCTTGAAGCTTTTAAAATTCTCTCTAGAATTTTCAAAATCCATGTCCACATGTTTACAATTTCACGTAACAAAATGGCTAAAATTCCAGTTGAAATTTTTTCAAAGTCCCTTAACAATTTTCCAATTTTTGTCCCAATTCTTCCCATTCCCATTGAAACTTTTCAAATCCCTCTCAAAATTGTTGAAATTCTCTTGAAGCTTTTAAAATTCTCTCCAGAATTTTCAAAATCCATGGCCACATGTTTAAAATTTCACATAAAAAAATGGCTAAAATTCCAGTTGAAATTTTTTCAAAGTCCCTTAAAAATTTTCCAATTTTTGTCCCAATTCTTCCCATTCCCATTGAAACTTTTCAAATCCCTCTCAAAATTGTTGAAATTCTCTTGAAGCTTTTAAAATTCTCTCTAGAATTTTCAAAATCCATGTCCACATGTTTACAATTTCATGTAAAAAAATTGCTAAAATTCCAGTTGAAATTTTTTCAAAGTCCTTTAAAAATTTTCCAATTTTTGTCCCAATTCTTCCCATTCCCATGGAAACTTTTCAAATCCCTCTCAAAATTGTTGAAATTCTCTTGAAGCTTTTAAAATTCTCTCTAGAATTTTCAAAATCCATGTCCAAATGTTCACAATTTCACGTAAAAAAATTGCTAAAATTCCAGTTGAAATTTTTTCAAAGTCCCTTAAAAATTTTCCAATTTTTGTCCCAATTCTTCCCATTCCCATGGAAACTTTCAAATCCCTCTCAAAATTGTTGAAATTCTCTTGAAGCTTTTAAAATTCTCTCTAGAATTTTCAAAATCCATGGCCACATGTTTACAATTTCACGTCAAAAAATTGCTAAAATTCCAGTTGAAATTTTTTCAAAGTCCTTTAAAAATTTTCCAATTTTTGTCCCAATTCTTCCCATTCCCATTGAAACTTTTCAAATCCCTCTCAAAATTGTTGAAATTCTGTTGAAGCTTTTAAAATTCTCTCTAGAATTTTCAAAATCCATGTCCACATGTTCACAATTTCACGTAAAAAAATGGCTAAAATTCCAGTTGAAATTTTTTCAAAGTCCCTTCAAAATTTTCCAATTTTTGTCCCAATTCTTCCCATTCCCATTGAAACTTTTCAAATCCCTCTCAAAATTGTTGAAATTCTCTTGAAGCTTTTAAAATTCTCTCTAGAATTTTCAAAATCCATGTCCACATGTTCACAATTTCACGTCAAAAAATGGCTAAAATTCCAGTTGAAATTTTTTCAAAGTCCCTTAAAAATTTTCCCATTTTTGTCCCAATTCTTCCCATTCCCATTGAAACTTTTCAAATCCCTCTCAAAAGTGTTGAAATTCTCTTGAAGCTTTTAAAATTCTCTCTAGAATTTTCAAAATCCATGTCCACATGTTTACAATTTCACGTCAAAAAATTGCTAAAATTCCAGTTGAAATTTTTTCAAAGTCCCTTAAAAATTTTCTAATTTTTGTCCCAATTCTTCCCATTCCCATTGAAACTTTTCAAATCCCTCTCAAAATTGTTGAAATTCTGTTGAAGCTTTTAAAATTCTCTCTAGAATTTTCAAAATCCATGGCCACATGTTTACAATTTCACGTCAAAAAATTGCTAAAATTCCAGTTGAAATTTTTTCAAAGTCCCTTAAAAATTTTCCAATTTTTGTCCCAATTCTTCCCATTCCCATTGAAACTTTTCAAATCCCTCTCAAAATTGTTGAAATTCTCTTGAAGCTTTTAAAATTCTCTCTAGAATTTTCAAAATCCATGTCCACATGTTTACAATTTCATGTAAAAAAATTGCTAAAATTCCAGTTGAAATTTTTTCAAAGTCCCTTAAAAATTTTCCAATTTTTGTCCCAATTCTTCCCATTCCCATTGAAACTTTTCAAATCCCTCTCAAAATTGTTGAAATTCTGTTGAATCTTTTAAAATTCTCTCTAGAATTTTCAAAATCCATGTCCACATGTTTACAATTTCACGTAACAAAATGGCTAAAATTCCAGTTGAAATTTTTTCAAAGTCCCTTAAAAATTTTCCAATTTTTGTCCCAATTCTTCCCATTCCCATTGAAACTTTTCAAATCCCTCTCAAAATTGTAGAAATTCTGTTAAAGCTTTTAAAATTCTCTCTAGAATTTTCAAAATCCATGGCCACATGTTTACAATTTCACGTCAAAAAATTGCTAAAATTCCAGTTGAAATTTTTTCAAAGTCCCTTAAAAATTTTCCAATTTTTGTCCCAATTCTTCCCATTCCCATTGAAACTTTTCAAATCCCTCTCAAAATTGTTGAAATTCTCTTGAAGCTTTTAAAATTCTCTCTAGAATTTTCAAAATCCATGTCCACATGTTCACAATTTCACGTCAAAAAATGGCTAAAATTCCAGTTGAAATTTTTTCAAAGTCCCTTAAAAATTTTCCCATTTTTGTCCCAATTCTTCCCATTCCCATTGAAACTTTTCAAATCCCTCTCAAAATTGTTGAAATTCTGTTGAAGCTTTTAAAATTCTCTCTAGAATTTTCAAAATCCATGTCCACATGTTTACAATTTCATGTAAAAATTTGCTAAAATTCCAGTTGAAATTTTTTCAAAGTCCCTTAAAAATTTTCCAATTTTTGTCCCAATTCTTCCCATTCCCATTGAAACTTTTCAAATCCCTCTCAAAATTGTTGAAATTCTCTTGAAGCTTTTAAAATTCTCTCTAGAATTTTCAAAATCCATGTCCACATGTTTACAATTTCACGTAACAAAATGGCTAAAATTCCAGTTGAAATTTTTTCAAAGTCCCTTAAAAATTTTCCAATTTTTGTCCCAATTCTTCCCATTCCCATTGAAACTTTTCAAATCCCTCTCAAAATTGTAGAAATTCTGTTAAAGCTTTTTAAATTCTCTCTAGAATTTTCAAAATCCATGGCCACATGTTTACAATTTCACGTCAAAAAATTGCTAAAATTCCAGTTGAAATTTTTTCAAAGTCCCTTAAAAATTTTCCAATTTTTGTCCCAATTCTTCCCATTCCCATTGAAACTTTTCAAATCCCTCTCAAAATTGTTGAAATTCTCTTGAAGCTTTTAAAATTCTCTCTAGAATTTTCAAAATCCATGTCCACATGTTTACAATTTCACGTCAAAAAATTGCTAAAATTCCAGTTGAAATTTTTTCAAAGTCCCTTAAAAATTTTCCAATTTTTGTCCCAATTCTTCCCATTCCCATTGAAACTTTTCAAATCCCTCTCAAAATTGTTGAAATTCTCTTGAAGCTTTTAAAATTCTCTCTAGAATTTTCAAAATCCATGGCCACATGTTTACAATTTCACGTCAAAAAATGGCTAAAATTCCAGTGGAAATTTTTTCAAAGTCCCTTAAAAATTTTCCAATTTTTGTCCCAATTCTTCCCATTCCCATGGAAACTTTTCAAATCCCTCTCAAAATTGTTGAAATTCTGTTGAAGCTTTTAAAATTCTCTCTAGAATTTTCAAAATCCATGGCCACATGTTTACAATTTCACGTATAAAAATGGCTAAAATTCCAGTTGAAATTTTTTCAAAGTCCCTTAAAAAATTTCCAATTTTTGTCCCAATTCTTCCCATT
>NW_028116705.1:0-33050 GCF_964273445.1 Streptopelia decaocto | reverse complement strand
GAATGGGAAGAATTGGGACAAAAATTGGAAAATTTTTAAGGGACTTTGAAAAAATTTCAACTGGAATTTTAGCATTTTTTTACGTGAAATTGTAAACATGTGGCCATGGATTTTGAAAATTCTAGAGAGAATTTTAAAAGCTTCAAGAGAATTTCAACAATTTTGAGAGGGATTTGAAAAGTTTCAATGGGAATGGGAAGAATTGGGACAAAAATTGGAAAATTTTGAAGGGACTTTGAAAAAATTTCAACTGGAATTTTAGCCATTTTTTTACGTGAAATTGTGAACATGTGGACATGGATTTTGAAAATTCTAGAGAGAATTTTAAAAGCTTCAAGAGAATTTCAACAATTTTGAGAGGGATTTGAAAAGTTTCAATGGG
Organism: Streptopelia decaocto; assembly: GCF_964273445.1. Classification (NCBI taxonomy): domain Eukaryota; kingdom Metazoa; phylum Chordata; class Aves; order Columbiformes; family Columbidae; genus Streptopelia; species Streptopelia decaocto. The sequence goes on along the minus strand of NW_028116705.1, from coordinate 32,668 downwards.
AATGGGAAGAATTGGGACAAAAATTGGAAAATTTTTAAGGGACTTTGAAAAAATTTCAACTGGAATTTTAGCATTTTTTTTACGTGAAATTGTAAACATGTTGAAGTGGATTTTGAAAATTCTAGAGAGAATTTTAAAAGCTTCAAGAGAATTTCAACAATTTTGAGAGGGATTTGAAAAGATTCAATGGGAATGGGAAGAATTGGGACAAAAATTGGAAAATTTTTCAGGGACTTTGAAAAAATTTCAACTGGAATTTTAGCCATTTTTTGACGTGAAATTGTAAACATGTGGACATGGATTTTGAAAATTCTAGAGAGAATTTTAAAAGCTTCAAGAGAATTTCCACAATTTTGAGAGGGATTTGAAAAGTTTCAATGGGAATGGGAAGAATTGGGACAAAAATTGGAAAATTTTTAAGGGACTTTGAAAAAATTTCAACTGGAATTTTAGCAATTTTTTGACGTGAAATTGAAAACATGTGGACATGGATTTTGAAAATTCTAGAGAGAATTTTAAAAGCTTCAACAGAATTTCCACAATTTTGAGAGGGATTTGAAAAGTTTCAATGGGAATGGGAAGAATTGGGACAAAAATTGGAAAATTTGAAGGGACTTTGAAAAAATTTCAACTGGAATTTTAGCCATTTTTTGACGTGAAATTGTGAACATGTGGACATGGATTTTGAAAATTCTAGAGAGAATTTTAAAAGCTTCAAGAGAATTTCAACAATTTTGAGAGGGATTTGAAAAGTTTCAATGGGAATGGGAAGAATTGGGACAAAAATTGGAAAATTTTTAAGGGACTTTGAAAAATTTCAACTGGAATTTTAGCATTTTTTTTACGTGAAATTATAAACATGTGGACATGGATTTTGAAAATTCTAGAGAGAATTTTAAAAGCTTCAAGAGAATTTCAACAATTTTGAGAGGGATTTGAAAGGTTTCAATGGGAATGGGAAGAATTGGGACAAAAATTGGAAAATTTTTAAGGGACTTTGAAAAAATTTCAACTGGAATTTTAGCATTTTTTTTACGTGAAATTGTAAACATGTGGACATGGATTTTGAAAATTCTAGAGAGAATTTTAAAAGCTTCAAGAGAATTTCAACAATTTTGAGAGGGATTTTAAAAGTTTCAATGGGAATGGGAAGAATTGGGACAAAAATTGGAAAATTTTTAAGGGACTTTGAAAAAATTTCAACTGGAATTTTAGTAAATTTTTGACGTGAAATTGTAAACATGTGGCCATGGATTTTGAAAATTCTAGAGAGAATTTTAAAAGCTTCAACAGAATTTCCACAATTTTGAGAGGGATTTGAAAAGTTTCAATGGGAATGGGAAGAATTGGGACAAAAATTGGAAAATTTTTAAGGGACTTTGAAAAAATTTCAACTGGAATTTTAGCCATTTTTTGACGTGAAATTGTGAACATGTGGACATGGATTTTGAAAATTCTAGAGAGAATTTTAAAAGCTTCAAGAGAATTTCAACAATTTTGAGAGGGATTTGAAAAGTTTCAATGGGAATGGGAAGAATTGGGACAAAAACTGGAAAATTTTTAAGGGACTTTGAAAAAATTTCAACTGGCATTTTAGCCATTTTTTGACGTGAAATTGTAAACATGTGGACATGGATTTTGAAAATTCTAGAGAGAATTTTAAAAGCTTCAAGAGAATTTCCACAATTTTGAGAGGGATTTGAAAAGTTTCAATGGGAATGGGAAGAATTGGGACAAAAATTGGAAAATTTTTAAGGGACTTTGAAAAAATTTCAACTGGAATTTTAGCATTTTTTTTACGTGAAATTGTAAACATGTGGACATGGATTTTGAAAATTCTAGAGAGAATTTTAAAAGCTTCAAGAGAATTTCAACAATTTTGAGAGGGATTTGAAAAGTTTCAATGGGAATGGGAAGAATTGGGACAAAAATTGGAAAATTTTGAAGGGACTTTGAAAAAATTTCAACTGGAATTTTAGCAATTTTTTTACGTGAAATTGAAAACATGTGGACATGGATTTTGAAAATTCTAGAGAGAATTTTAAAAGCTTCAAGAGAATTTCAACAATTTTGAGAGGGATTTGAAAAGTTTCAATGGGCATGGGAAGAATTGGGACAAAAATTGGAAAATTTTTAAGGGACTTTGAAAAAATTTCAACTGGAATTTTAGCAATTTTTTTACATGAAATTGTAAACATGTGGACATAGATTTTGAAAATTCTAGAGAGAATTTTAAAAGCTTCAAGAGAATTTCAACAATTTTGAGAGGGATTTTAAAAGTTTCACTGGGAATGGGAAGAATTGGGACAAAAATGGCAAAATTTTTAAGGGACTTTGAAAAAATTTCAACTGGAATTTTAGCCATTTTTTGACGTGAAATTGTAAACATGTGGACATGGATTTTGAAAATTCTAGAGAGAATTTTAAAAGCTTCAACAGAATTTCAACAATTTTGAGAGGGATTTGAAAAGTTTCAATGGGAATGGGAAGAATTGGGACAAAAATTGGAAAATTTTTAAGGGACTTTGAAAAAATTTCAACTGGAATTTTAGCATTTTTTTTACGTGAAATTGTAAACATGTGGACATGGATTTTGAAAATTCTAGAGAGAATTTTAAAAGCTTTAACAGAATTTCTACAATTTTGAGAGGGATTTGAAAAGTTTCAATGGGAATGGGAAGAATTGGGACAAAAATTGGAAAATTTTTAAGGGACTTTGAAAAAATTTCAACTGGAATTTTAGTAAATTTTTGACGTGAAATTGTAAACATGTGGCCATGGATTTTGAAAATTCTAGAGAGAATTTTAAAAGCTTCAACAGAATTTCCACAATTTTGAGAGGGATTTGAAAAGTTTCAATGGGAATGGGAAGAATTGGGACAAAAATTGGAAAATTTTTAAGGGACTTTGTAAAAATTTCAACTGGAATTTTTAGCCATTTTTTGACGTGAAATTGTAAACATGTGGACATGGATTTTGAAAATTCTAGAGAGAATTTTAAAAGCTTCAAGAGAATTTCAACAATTTTGAGAGGGATTTGAAAAGTTTCAATGGGAATGGGAAGAATTGGGACAAAAACTGGAAAATTTTTAAGGGACTTTGAAAAAATTTCAACTGGAATTTTAGCCATTTTTTTACGTGAAATTGTAAACATGTGGACATGGATTTTGAAAATTCTAGAGAGAATTTTAAAAGCTTCAAGAGAATTTCAACAATTTTGAGAGGGATTTGAAAAGTTTCAATGGGAATGGGAAGAATTGGGACAAAAACTGGAAAATTTTTAAGGGACTTTGAAAAAATTTCAACTGGAATTTTAGCATTTTTTTACGTGAAATTGTAAACATGTGGCCATGGATTTTGAAAATTCTAGAGAGAATTTTAAAAGCTTCAAGAGAATTTCAACAATTTTGAGAGGGATTTGAAAAGTTTCAATGGGAATGGGAAGAATTGGGACAAAAATTGGAAAATTTTTCAGGGACTTTGAAAAAATTTCAACTGGAATTTTAGCAATTTTTTTACGTGAAATTGTAAACATGTGGACATGGATTTTGAAAATTCTAGAGAGAATTTTAAAAGCTTCAACAGAATTTCAACAATTTTGAGAGGGATTTGAAAAGTTTCAATGGGAATGGGAAGAATTGGGACAAAAATTGGAAAATTTTTAAGGGACTTTGAAAAAATTTCAACTGGAATTTTAGCAATTTTTTTACATGAAATTGTAAACATGTGGACATAGATTTTGAAAATTCTAGAGAGAATTTTAAAAGCTTCAAGAGAATTTCAACAATTTTGAGAGGGATTTTAAAAGTTTCACTGGGAATGGGAAGAATTGGGACAAAAATTGGAAAATTTTTAAGGGACTTTGAAAAAATTTCAACTGGAATTTTAGCATTTTTTTACGTGAAATTGTAAACATGTGGCCATGGATTTTGAAAATTCTAGAGAGAATTTTAAAAGCTTCAAGAGAATTTCAACAATTTTGAGAGGGATTTGAAAAGTTTCAATGGGAATGGGAAGAATTGGGACAAAAATGGCAAAATTTTGAAGGGACTTTGAAAAAATTTCAACTGGAATTTTAGCCATTTTTTTACGTGAAATTGTGAACATGTGGACATGGATTTTGAAAATTCTAGAGAGAATTTTAAAAGCTTCAAGAGAATTTCAACAATTTTGAGAGGGATTTGAAAAGTTTCAATGGGAATGGGAAGAATTGGGACAAAAATTGGAAAATTTTTAAGGGACTTTGAAAAAATTTCAACTGGAATTTTAGCATTTTTTTTACGTGAAATTGTAAACATGTTGAAGTGGATTTTGAAAATTCTAGAGAGAATTTTAAAAGCTTCAAGAGAATTTCAACAATTTTGAGAGGGATTTGAAAAGATTCAATGGGAATGGGAAGAATTGGGACAAAAATTGGAAAATTTTTAAGGGACTTTGAAAAAATTTCAACTGGAATTTTAGCCATTTTTTGACGTGAAATTGTAAACATGTGGACATGGATTTTGAAAATTCTAGAGAGAATTTTAAAAGCTTCAAGAGAATTTCCACAATTTTGAGAGGGATTTGAAAAGTTTCAATGGGAATGGGAAGAATTGGGACAAAAATTGGAAAATTTTTAAGGGACTTTGAAAAAATTTCAACTGGAATTTTAGCAATTTTTTGACGTGAAATTGAAAACATGTGGACATGGATTTTGAAAATTCTAGAGAGAATTTTAAAAGCTTCAACAGAATTTCCACAATTTTGAGAGGGATTTGAAAAGTTTCAATGGGAATGGGAAGAATTGGGACAAAAATTGGAAAATTTGAAGGGACTTTGAAAAAATTTCAACTGGAATTTTAGCCATTTTTTGACGTGAAATTGTGAACATGTGGACATGGATTTTGAAAATTCTAGAGAGAATTTTAAAAGCTTCAAGAGAATTTCAACAATTTTGAGAGGGATTTGAAAAGTTTCAATGGGAATGGGAAGAATTGGGACAAAAATTGGAAAATTTTTAAGGGACTTTGAAAAAATTTCAACTGGAATTTTAGCATTTTTTTTACGTGAAATTATAAACATGTGGACATGGATTTTGAAAATTCTAGAGAGAATTTTAAAAGCTTCAAGAGAATTTCAACAATTTTGAGAGGGATTTGAAAGGTTTCAATGGGAATGGGAAGAATTGGGACAAAAATTGGAAAATTTTTAAGGGACTTTGAAAAAATTTCAACTGGAATTTTAGCATTTTTTTTACGTGAAATTGTAAACATGTGGACATGGATTTTGAAAATTCTAGAGAGAATTTTAAAAGCTTCAAGAGAATTTCAACAATTTTGAGAGGGATTTTAAAAGTTTCAATGGGAATGGGAAGAATTGGGACAAATATTGGAAAATTTTTAAGGGACTTTGAAAAAATTTCAACTGGAATTTTAGTAAATTTTTGACGTGAAATTGTAAACATGTGGCCATGGATTTTGAAAATTCTAGAGAGAATTTTAAAAGCTTCAACAGAATTTCCACAATTTTGAGAGGGATTTGAAAAGTTTCAATGGGAATGGGAAGAATTGGGACAAAAATTGGAAAATTTTTAAGGGACTTTGAAAAAATTTCAACTGGAATTTTAGCCATTTTTTGACGTGAAATTGTGAACATGTGGACATGGATTTTGAAAATTCTAGAGAGAATTTTAAAAGCTTCAAGAGAATTTCAACAATTTTGAGAGGGATTTGAAAAGTTTCAATGGGAATGGGAAGAATTGGGACAAAAACTGGAAAATTTTTAAGGGACTTTGAAAAAATTTCAACTGGCATTTTAGCCATTTTTTGACGTGAAATTGTAAACATGTGGACATGGATTTTGAAAATTCTAGAGAGAATTTTAAAAGCTTCAAGAGAATTTCAACAATTTTGAGAGGGATTTGAAAAGTTTCAATGGGAATGGGAAGAATTGGGACAAAAATTGGAAAATTTTTAAGGGACTTTGAAAAAATTTCAACTGGAATTTTAGCATTTTTTTTACGTGAAATTGTAAACATGTGGACATGGATTTTGAAAATTCTAGAGAGAATTTTAAAAGCTTCAAGAGAATTTCAACAATTTTGAGAGGGATTTGAAAAGTTTCAATGGGAATGGGAAGAATTGGGACAAAAATTGGAAAATTTTTAAGGGACTTTGAAAAAATTTCAACTGGAATTTTAGCAATTTTTTTACGCGAAATTGAAAACATGTGGACATGGATTTTGAAAATTCTAGAGAGAATTTTAAAAGCTTCAACAGAATTTCAACAATTTTGAGAGGGATTTGAAAAGTTTCAATGGGCATGGGAAGAATTGGGACAAAAATTGGAAAATTTTTAAGGGACTTTGAAAAAATTTCAACTGGAATTTTAGCAATTTTTTTACATGAAATTGTAAACATGTGGACATAGATTTTGAAAATTCTAGAGAGAATTTTAAAAGCTTCAAGAGAATTTCAACAATTTTGAGAGGGATTTTAAAAGTTTCACTGGGAATGGGAAGAATTGGGACAAAAATTGGAAAATTTTTAAGGGACTTTGAAAAAATTTCAACTGGAATTTTAGCATTTTTTTACGTGAAATTGTAAACATGTGGCCATGGATTTTGAAAATTCTAGAGAGAATTTTAAAAGCTTCAAGAGAATTTCAACAATTTTGAGAGGGATTTGAAAAGTTTCAATGGGAATGGGAAGAATTGGGACAAAAATTGGAAAATTTTGAAGGGACTTTGAAAAAATTTCAACTGGAATTTTAGCCATTTTTTTACGTGAAATTGTGAACATGTGGACATGGATTTTGAAAATTCTAGAGAGAATTTTAAAAGCTTCAAGAGAATTTCAACAATTTTGAGAGGGATTTGAAAAGTTTCAATGGGAATGGGAAGAATTGGGACAAAAATTGGAAAATTTTTAAGGGACTTTGAAAAAATTTCAACTGGAATTTTAGCATTTTTTTTACGTGAAATTGTAAACATGTTGAAGTGGATTTTGAAAATTCTAGAGAGAATTTTAAAAGCTTCAAGAGAATTTCAACAATTTTGAGAGGGATTTGAAAAGATTCAATGGGAATGGGAAGAATTGGGACAAAAATTGGAAAATTTTTCAGGGACTTTGAAAAAATTTCAACTGGAATTTTAGCCATTTTTTGACGTGAAATTGTAAACATGTGGACATGGATTTTGAAAATTCTAGAGAGAATTTTAAAAGCTTCAAGAGAATTTCCACAATTTTGAGAGGGATTTGAAAAGTTTCAATGGGAATGGGAAGAATTGGGACAAAAATTGGAAAATTTTTAAGGGACTTTGAAAAAATTTCAACTGGAATTTTAGCAATTTTTTGACGTGAAATTGAAAACATGTGGACATGGATTTTGAAAATTCTAGAGAGAATTTTAAAAGCTTCAACAGAATTTCCACAATTTTGAGAGGGATTTGAAAAGTTTCAATGGGAATGGGAAGAATTGGGACAAAAATTGGAAAATTTGAAGGGACTTTGAAAAAATTTCAACTGGAATTTTAGCCATTTTTTGACGTGAAATTGTGAACATGTGGACATGGATTTTGAAAATTCTAGAGAGAATTTTAAAAGCTTCAAGAGAATTTCAACAATTTTGAGAGGGATTTGAAAAGTTTCAATGGGAATGGGAAGAATTGGGACAAAAATTGGAAAATTTTTAAGGGACTTTGAAAAAATTTCAACTGGAATTTTAGCATTTTTTTTACGTGAAATTATAAACATGTGGACATGGATTTTGAAAATTCTAGAGAGAATTTTAAAAGCTTCAAGAGAATTTCAACAATTTTGAGAGGGATTTGAAAGGTTTCAATGGGAATGGGAAGAATTGGGACAAAAATTGGAAAATTTTTAAGGGACTTTGAAAAAATTTCAACTGGAATTTTAGCATTTTTTTTACGTGAAATTGTAAACATGTGGACATGGATTTTGAAAATTCTAGAGAGAATTTTAAAAGCTTCAAGAGAATTTCAACAATTTTGAGAGGGATTTTAAAAGTTTCAATGGGAATGGGAAGAATTGGGACAAAAATTGGAAAATTTTTAAGGGACTTTGAAAAAATTTCAACTGGAATTTTAGTAAATTTTTGACGTGAAATTGTAAACATGTGGCCATGGATTTTGAAAATTCTAGAGAGAATTTTAAAAGCTTCAACAGAATTTCCACAATTTTGAGAGGGATTTGAAAAGTTTCAATGGGAATGGGAAGAATTGGGACAAAAATTGGAAAATTTTTAAGGGACTTTGAAAAAATTTCAACTGGAATTTTAGCCATTTTTTGACGTGAAATTGTGAACATGTGGACATGGATTTTGAAAATTCTAGAGAGAATTTTAAAAGCTTCAAGAGAATTTCAACAATTTTGAGAGGGATTTGAAAAGTTTCAATGGGAATGGGAAGAATTGGGACAAAAACTGGAAAATTTTTAAGGGACTTTGAAAAAATTTCAACTGGCATTTTAGCCATTTTTTGACGTGAAATTGTAAACATGTGGACATGGATTTTGAAAATTCTAGAGAGAATTTTAAAAGCTTCAAGAGAATTTCCACAATTTTGAGAGGGATTTGAAAAGTTTCAATGGGAATGGGAAGAATTGGGACAAAAATTGGAAAATTTTTAAGGGACTTTGAAAAAATTTCAACTGGAATTTTAGCATTTTTTTTACGTGAAATTGTAAACATGTGGACATGGATTTTGAAAATTCTAGAGAGAATTTTAAAAGCTTCAAGAGAATTTCAACAATTTTGAGAGGGATTTGAAAAGTTTCAATGGGAATGGGAAGAATTGGGACAAAAATTGGAAAATTTTGAAGGGACTTTGAAAAAATTTCAACTGGAATTTTAGCAATTTTTTTACGTGAAATTGAAAACATGTGGACATGGATTTTGAAAATTCTAGAGAGAATTTTAAAAGCTTCAAGAGAATTTCAACAATTTTGAGAGGGATTTGAAAAGTTTCAATGGGCATGGGAAGAATTGGGACAAAAATTGGAAAATTTTTAAGGGACTTTGAAAAAATTTCAACTGGAATTTTAGCAATTTTTTTACATGAAATTGTAAACATGTGGACATAGATTTTGAAAATTCTAGAGAGAATTTTAAAAGCTTCAAGAGAATTTCAACAATTTTGAGAGGGATTTTAAAAGTTTCACTGGGAATGGGAAGAATTGGGACAAAAATGGCAAAATTTTTAAGGGACTTTGAAAAAATTTCAACTGGAATTTTAGCCATTTTTTGACGTGAAATTGTAAACATGTGGACATGGATTTTGAAAATTCTAGAGAGAATTTTAAAAGCTTCAACAGAATTTCAACAATTTTGAGAGGGATTTGAAAAGTTTCAATGGGAATGGGAAGAATTGGGACAAAAATTGGAAAATTTTTAAGGGACTTTGAAAAAATTTCAACTGGAATTTTAGCATTTTTTTTACGTGAAATTGTAAACATGTGGACATGGATTTTGAAAATTCTAGAGAGAATTTTAAAAGCTTCAAGAGAATTTCAACAATTTTGAGAGGGATTTGAAAAGTTTCAATGGGAATGGGAAGAATTGGGACAAAAATTGGAAAATTTTTAAGGGACTTTGAAAAAATTTCAACTGGAATTTTAGTAAATTTTTGACGTGAAATTGTAAACATGTGGCCATGGATTTTGAAAATTCTAGAGAGAATTTTAAAAGCTTCAACAGAATTTCCACAATTTTGAGAGGGATTTGAAAAGTTTCAATGGGAATGGGAAGAATTGGGACAAAAATTGGAAAATTTTTAAGGGACTTTGTAAAAATTTCAACTGGAATTTTAGCCATTTTTTGACGTGAAATTGTAAACATGTGGACATGGATTTTGAAAATTCTAGAGAGAATTTTAAAAGCTTCAAGAGAATTTCAACAATTTTGAGAGGGATTTGAAAAGTTTCAATGGGAATGGGAAGAATTGGGACAAAAACTGGAAAATTTTTAAGGGACTTTGAAAAAATTTCAACTGGAATTTTAGCCATTTTTTTACGTGAAATTGTAAACATGTGGACATGGATTTTGAAAATTCTAGAGAGAATTTTAAAAGCTTCAAGAGAATTTCAACAATTTTGAGAGGGATTTGAAAAGTTTCAATGGGAATGGGAAGAATTGGGACAAAAACTGGAAAATTTTTAAGGGACTTTGAAAAAATTTCAACTGGAATTTTAGCATTTTTTTTACGTGAAATTGTAAACATGTGGCCATGGATTTTGAAAATTCTAGAGAGAATTTTAAAAGCTTCAAGAGAATTTCAACAATTTTGAGAGGGATTTGAAAAGTTTCAATGGGAATGGGAAGAATTGGGACAAAAATTGGAAAATTTTTCAGGGACTTTGAAAAAATTTCAACTGGAATTTTAGCAATTTTTTTACGTGAAATTGTAAACATGTGGACATGGATTTTGAAAATTCTAGAGAGAATTTTAAAAGCTTCAACAGAATTTCAACAATTTTGAGAGGGATTTGAAAAGTTTCAATGGGAATGGGAAGAATTGGGACAAAAATTGGAAAATTTTTAAGGGACTTTGAAAAAATTTCAACTGGAATTTTAGCAATTTTTTTACATGAAATTGTAAACATGTGGACATAGATTTTGAAAATTCTAGAGAGAATTTTAAAAGCTTCAAGAGAATTTCAACAATTTTGAGAGGGATTTTAAAAGTTTCACTGGGAATGGGAAGAATTGGGACAAAAATTGGAAAATTTTTAAGGGACTTTGAAAAAATTTCAACTGGAATTTTAGCATTTTTTTACGTGAAATTGTAAACATGTGGCCATGGATTTTGAAAATTCTAGAGAGAATTTTAAAAGCTTCAAGAGAATTTCAACAATTTTGAGAGGGATTTGAAAAGTTTCAATGGGAATGGGAAGAATTGGGACAAAAATGGCAAAATTTTGAAGGGACTTTGAAAAAATTTCAACTGGAATTTTAGCCATTTTTTTACGTGAAATTGTGAACATGTGGACATGGATTTTGAAAATTCTAGAGAGAATTTTAAAAGCTTCAAGAGAATTTCAACAATTTTGAGAGGGATTTGAAAAGTTTCAATGGGAATGGGAAGAATTGGGACAAAAATTGGAAAATTTTTAAGGGACTTTGAAAAAATTTCAACTGGAATTTTAGCATTTTTTTTACGTGAAATTGTAAACATGTTGAAGTGGATTTTGAAAATTCTAGAGAGAATTTTAAAAGCTTCAAGAGAATTTCAACAATTTTGAGAGGGATTTGAAAAGATTCAATGGGAATGGGAAGAATTGGGACAAAAATTGGAAAATTTTTAAGGGACTTTGAAAAAATTTCAACTGGAATTTTAGCCATTTTTTGACGTGAAATTGTAAACATGTGGACATGGATTTTGAAAATTCTAGAGAGAATTTTAAAAGCTTCAAGAGAATTTCCACAATTTTGAGAGGGATTTGAAAAGTTTCAATGGGAATGGGAAGAATTGGGACAAAAATTGGAAAATTTTTAAGGGACTTTGAAAAAATTTCAACTGGAATTTTAGCAATTTTTTGACGTGAAATTGAAAACATGTGGACATGGATTTTGAAAATTCTAGAGAGAATTTTAAAAGCTTCAACAGAATTTCCACAATTTTGAGAGGGATTTGAAAAGTTTCAATGGGAATGGGAAGAATTGGGACAAAAATTGGAAAATTTGAAGGGACTTTGAAAAAATTTCAACTGGAATTTTAGCCATTTTTTGACGTGAAATTGTGAACATGTGGACATGGATTTTGAAAATTCTAGAGAGAATTTTAAAAGCTTCAAGAGAATTTCAACAATTTTGAGAGGGATTTGAAAAGTTTCAATGGGAATGGGAAGAATTGGGACAAAAATTGGAAAATTTTTAAGGGACTTTGAAAAAATTTCAACTGGAATTTTAGCCATTTTTTGACGTGAAATTGTGAACATGTGGACATGGATTTTGAAAATTCTAGAGAGAATTTTAAAAGCTTCAAGAGAATTTCAACAATTTTGAGAGGGATTTGAAAAGTTTCAATGGGAATGGGAAGAATTGGGACAAAAACTGGAAAATTTTTAAGGGACTTTGAAAAAATTTCAACTGGCATTTTAGCCATTTTTTGACGTGAAATTGTAAACATGTGGACATGGATTTTGAAAATTCTAGAGAGAATTTTAAAAGCTTCAAGAGAATTTCAACAATTTTGAGAGGGATTTTAAAAGTTTCACTGGGAATGGGAAGAATTGGGACAAAAATTGGAAAATTTTTAAGGGACTTTGAAAAAATTTCAACTGGAATTTTAGCATTTTTTTACGTGAAATTGTAAACATGTGGCCATGGATTTTGAAAATTCTAGAGAGAATTTTAAAAGCTTCAACAGAATTTCAACAATTTTGAGAGGGATTTGAAAAGTTTCAATGGGAATGGGAAGAATTGGGACAAAAATGGCAAAATTTTGAAGGGACTTTGAAAAAATTTCAACTGGAATTTTAGCCATTTTTTTACGTGAAATTGTGAACATGTGGACATGGATTTTGAAAATTCTAGAGAGAATTTTAAAAGCTTCAAGAGAATTTCAACAATTTTGAGAGGGATTTGAAAAGTTTCAATGGGAATGGGAAGAATTGGGACAAAAATTGGAAAATTTTTAAGGGACTTTGAAAAAATTTCAACTGGAATTTTAGCATTTTTTTTACGTGAAATTGTAAACATGTTGAAGTGGATTTTGAAAATTCTAGAGAGAATTTTAAAAGCTTCAAGAGAATTTCAACAATTTTGAGAGGGATTTGAAAAGATTCAATGGGAATGGGAAGAATTGGGACAAAAATTGGAAAATTTTTAAGGGACTTTGAAAAAATTTCAACTGGAATTTTAGCCATTTTTTGACGTGAAATTGTAAACATGTGGACATGGATTTTGAAAATTCTAGAGAGAATTTTAAAAGCTTCAAGAGAATTTCCACAATTTTGAGAGGGATTTGAAAAGTTTCAATGGGAATGGGAAGAATTGGGACAAAAATTGGAAAATTTTTAAGGGACTTTGAAAAAATTTCAACTGGAATTTTAGCAATTTTTTGACGTGAAATTGAAAACATGTGGACATGGATTTTGAAAATTCTAGAGAGAATTTTAAAAGCTTCAACAGAATTTCCACAATTTTGAGAGGGATTTGAAAAGTTTCAATGGGAATGGGAAGAATTGGGACAAAAATTGGAAAATTTGAAGGGACTTTGAAAAAATTTCAACTGGAATTTTAGCCATTTTTTGACGTGAAATTGTGAACATGTGGACATGGATTTTGAAAATTCTAGAGAGAATTTTAAAAGCTTCAAGAGAATTTCAACAATTTTGAGAGGGATTTGAAAAGTTTCAATGGGAATGGGAAGAATTGGGACAAAAATTGGAAAATTTTTAAGGGACTTTGAAAAAATTTCAACTGGAATTTTAGCCATTTTTTGACGTGAAATTGTGAACATGTGGACATGGATTTTGAAAATTCTAGAGAGAATTTTAAAAGCTTCAAGAGAATTTCAACAATTTTGAGAGGGATTTGAAAAGTTTCAATGGGAATGGGAAGAATTGGGACAAAAACTGGAAAATTTTTAAGGGACTTTGAAAAAATTTCAACTGGCATTTTAGCCATTTTTTGACGTGAAATTGTAAACATGTGGACATGGATTTTGAAAATTCTAGAGAGAATTTTAAAAGCTTCAAGAGAATTTCAACAATTTTGAGAGGGATTTGAAAAGTTTCAATGGGAATGGGAAGAATTGGGACAAAAATTGGAAAATTTTTCAGGGACTTTGAAAAAATTTCAACTGGAATTTTAGCAATTTTTTTACGTGAAATTGTAAACATGTGGACATGGATTTTGAAAATTCTAGAGAGAATTTTAAAAGCTTCAACAGAATTTCAACAATTTTGAGAGGGATTTGAAAAGTTTCAATGGGAATGGGAAGAATTGGGACAAAAATTGGAAAATTTTTAAGGGACTTTGAAAAAATTTCAACTGGAATTTTAGCAATTTTTTTACATGAAATTGTAAACATGTGGACATAGATTTTGAAAATTCTAGAGAGAATTTTAAAAGCTTCAAGAGAATTTCAACAATTTTGAGAGGGATTTTAAAAGTTTCACTGGGAATGGGAAGAATTGGGACAAAAATTGGAAAATTTTTAAGGGACTTTGAAAAAATTTCAACTGGAATTTTAGCATTTTTTTACGTGAAATTGTAAACATGTGGCCATGGATTTTGAAAATTCTAGAGAGAATTTTAAAAGCTTCAAGAGAATTTCAACAATTTTGAGAGGGATTTGAAAAGTTTCAATGGGAATGGGAAGAATTGGGACAAAAATGGCAAAATTTTGAAGGGACTTTGAAAAAATTTCAACTGGAATTTTAGCCATTTTTTTACGTGAAATTGTGAACATGTGGACATGGATTTTGAAAATTCTAGAGAGAATTTTAAAAGCTTCAAGAGAATTTCAACAATTTTGAGAGGGATTTGAAAAGTTTCAATGGGAATGGGAAGAATTGGGACAAAAATTGGAAAATTTTTAAGGGACTTTGAAAAAATTTCAACTGGAATTTTAGCATTTTTTTTACGTGAAATTGTAAACATGTTGAAGTGGATTTTGAAAATTCTAGAGAGAATTTTAAAAGCTTCAACAGAATTTCAACAATTTTGAGAGGGATTTGAAAAGATTCAATGGGAATGGGAAGAATTGGGACAAAAATTGGAAAATTTTTAAGGGACTTTGAAAAAATTTCAACTGGAATTTTAGCCATTTTTTGACGTGAAATTGTAAACATGTGGACATGGATTTTGAAAATTCTAGAGAGAATTTTAAAAGCTTCAAGAGAATTTCCACAATTTTGAGAGGGATTTGAAAAGTTTCAATGGGAATGGGAAGAATTGGGACAAAAATTGGAAAATTTTTAAGGGACTTTGAAAAAATTTCAACTGGAATTTTAGCAATTTTTTGACGTGAAATTGAAAACATGTGGACATGGATTTTGAAAATTCTAGAGAGAATTTTAAAAGCTTCAACAGAATTTCCACAATTTTGAGAGGGATTTGAAAAGTTTCAATGGGAATGGGAAGAATTGGGACAAAAATTGGAAAATTTGAAGGGACTTTGAAAAAATTTCAACTGGAATTTTAGCCATTTTTTGACGTGAAATTGTGAACATGTGGACATGGATTTTGAAAATTCTAGAGAGAATTTTAAAAGCTTCAAGAGAATTTCAACAATTTTGAGAGGGATTTGAAAAGTTTCAATGGGAATGGGAAGAATTGGGACAAAAATTGGAAAATTTTTAAGGGACTTTGAAAAAATTTCAACTGGAATTTTAGCCATTTTTTGACGTGAAATTGTGAACATGTGGACATGGATTTTGAAAATTCTAGAGAGAATTTTAAAAGCTTCAAGAGAATTTCAACAATTTTGAGAGGGATTTGAAAAGTTTCAATGGGAATGGGAAGAATTGGGACAAAAACTGGAAAATTTTTAAGGGACTTTGAAAAAATTTCAACTGGCATTTTAGCCATTTTTTGACGTGAAATTGTAAACATGTGGACATGGATTTTGAAAATTCTAGAGAGAATTTTAAAAGCTTCAAGAGAATTTCAACAATTTTGAGAGGGATTTGAAAAGTTTCAATGGGAATGGGAAGAATTGGGACAAAAATTGGAAAATTTTGAAGGGACTTTGAAAAAATTTCAACTGGAATTTTAGCATTTTTTTTACGTGAAATTGTAAACATGTGGACATGGATTTTGAAAATTCTAGAGAGAATTTTAAAAGCTTCAAGAGAATTTCAACAATTTTGAGAGGGATTTGAAAAGTTTCAATGGGAATGGGAAGAATTGGGACAAAAATTGGAAAATTTTTAAGGGACTTTGAAAAAATTTCAACTGGAATTTTAGCAATTTTTTTACGCGAAATTGAAAACATGTGGACATGGATTTTGAAAATTCTAGAGAGAATTTTAAAAGCTTCAACAGAATTTCAACAATTTTGAGAGGGATTTGAAAAGTTTCAATGGGCATGGGAAGAATTGGGACAAAAATTGGAAAATTTTTAAGGGACTTTGAAAAAATTTCAACTGGAATTTTAGCAATTTTTTTACATGAAATTGTAAACATGTGGACATAGATTTTGAAAATTCTAGAGAGAATTTTAAAAGCTTCAAGAGAATTTCAACAATTTTGAGAGGGATTTGAAAAGTTTCAATGGGAATGGGAAGAATTGGGACAAAAATTGGAAAATTTTTAAGGGACTTTGAAAAAATTTCAACTGGAATTTTAGCATTTTTTTTACGTGAAATTGTAAACATGTGGACATGGATTTTGAAAATTCTAGAGAGAATTTTAAAAGCTTCAAGAGAATTTCAACAATTTTGAGAGGGATTTGAAAAGTTTCAATGGGAATGGGAAGAATTGGGACAAAAATTGGAAAATTTTGAAGGGACTTTGAAAAAATTTCAACTGGAATTTTAGCCATTTTTTTACGTGAAATTGTGAACATGTGGACATGGATTATGAAAATTCTAGAGAGAATTTTAAAAGCTTCAAGAGAATTTCAACAATTTTGAGAGGGATTTGAAAAGTTTCAATGGGAATGGGAAGAATTGGGACAAAAATTGGAAAATTTTTAAGGGACTTTGAAAAAATTTCAACTGGAATTTTAGCATTTTTTTTACGTGAAATTGTAAACATGTTGAAGTGGATTTTGAAAATTCTAGAGAGAATTTTAAAAGCTTCAAGAGAATTTCAACAATTTTGAGAGGGATTTGAAAAGATTCAATGGGAATGGGAAGAATTGGGACAAAAATTGGAAAATTTTTAAGGGACTTTGAAAAAATTTCAACTGGAATTTTAGCCATTTTTTGACGTGAAATTGTAAACATGTGGACATGGATTTTGAAAATTCTAGAGAGAATTTTAAAAGCTTCAAGAGAATTTCCACAATTTTGAGAGGGATTTGAAAAGTTTCAATGGGAATGGGAAGAATTGGGACAAAAATTGGAAAATTTTTAAGGGACTTTGAAAAAATTTCAACTGGAATTTTAGCCATTTTTTGACGTGAAATTGAAAACATGTGGACATGGATTTTGAAAATTCTAGAGAGAATTTTAAAAGCTTCAACAGAATTTCCACAATTTTGAGAGGGATTTGAAAAGTTTCAATGGGAATGGGAAGAACTGGGACAAAAATTGGAAAATTTTGAAGGGACTTTGAAAAAATTTCAACTGGAATTTTAGCCATTTTTTGACGTGAAATTGTGAACATGTGGACATGGATTTTGAAAATTCTAGAGAGAATTTTAAAAGCTTCAAGAGAATTTCAACAATTTTGAGAGGGATTTGAAAAGTTTCAATGGGAATGGGAAGAATTGGGACAAAAATTGGAAAATTTTTAAGGGACTTTGAAAAAATTTCAACTGGAATTTTAGCATTTTTTTGACGTGAAATTATAAACATGTGGACATGGATTTTGAAAATTCTAGAGAGAATTTTAAAAGCTTCAAGAGAATTTCAACAATTTTGAGAGGGATTTGAAAGGTTTCAATGGGAATGGGAAGAATTGGGACAAAAATTGGAAAATTTTTAAGGGACTTTGTAAAAATTTCAACTGGAATTTTAGCCATTTTTTGACGTGAAATTGTGAACATGTGGACATGGATTTTGAAAATTCTAGAGAGAATTTTAAAAGCTTCAACAGAATTTCAACAATTTTGAGAGGGATTTGAAAAGTTTCAATGGGAATGGGAAGAATTGGGACAAAAATTGGAAAATTTTTAAGGGACTTTGAAAAAATTTCAACTGGAATTTTAGCCATTTTTTGACGTGAAATTGTGAACATGTGGACATGGATTTTGAAAATTCTAGAGAGAATTTTAAAAGCTTCAACAGAATTTCAACAATTTTGAGAGGGATTTGAAAAGTTTCAATGGGAATGGGAAGAATTGGGACAAAAATGGCAAAATTTTTAAGGGACTTTGAAAAAATTTCAACTGGAATTTTAGCAATTTTTTGACGTGAAATTGTGAACATGTGGACATGGATTTTGAAAATTCTAGAGAGAATTTTAAAAGCTTCAACAGAATTTCAACAATTTTGAGAGGGATTTGAAAAGTTTCAATGGGAATGGGAAGAATTGGGACAAAAATTGGAAAATTTTTAAGGGACTTTGAAAAAATTTCAACTGGAATTTTAGCCATTTTTTGACGTGAAATTGTAAACATGTGGACATGGATTTTGAAAATTCTAGAGAGAATTTTAAAAGCTTCAAGAGAATTTCAACAATTTTGAGAGGGATTTGAAAAGTTTCAATGGGAATGGGAAGAATTGGGACAAAAACTGGAAAATTTTTAAGGGACTTTGAAAAAATTTCAACTGGAATTTTAGCCATTTTTTTACGTGAAATTGTAAACATGTGGACATGGATTTTGAAAATTCTAGAGAGAATTTTAAAAGCTTCAAGAGAATTTCAACAATTTTGAGAGGGATTTGAAAAGTTTCAATGGGAATGGGAAGAATTGGGACAAAAATTGGAAAATTTTTAAGGGACTTTGAAAAAATTTCAACTGGAATTTTAGCATTTTTTTTACGTGAAATTGTAAACATGTGGACATGGATTTTGAAAATTCTAGAGAGAATTTTAAAAGCTTCAAGAGAATTTCAACAATTTTGAGAGGGATTTGAAAAGTTTCAATGGGAATGGGAAGAATTGGGACAAAAATTGGAAAATTTTTAAGGGACTTTGAAAAAATTTCAACTGGAATTTTAGCAATTTTTTTACGTGAAATTGTAAACATGTGGACATGGATTTTGAAAATTCTAGAGAGAATTTTAAAAGCTTCAACAGAATTTCAACAATTTTGAGAGGGATTTGAAAAGTTTCAATGGGAATGGGAAGAATTGGGACAAAAATTGGAAAATTTTTAAGGGACTTTGAAAAAATTTCAACTGGAATTTTAGCAATTTTTTTACATGAAATTGTAAACATGTGGACATAGATTTTGAAAATTCTAGAGAGAATTTTAAAAGCTTCAAGAGAATTTCAACAATTTTGAGAGGGATTTGAAAAGTTTCAATGGGAATGGGAAGAATTGGGACAAAAATTGGAAAATTTTTAAGGGACTTTGAAAAAATTTCAACTGGAATTTTAGCATTTTTTTTACGTGAAATTGTAAACATGTGGCCATGGATTTTGAAAATTCTAGAGAGAATTTTAAAAGCTTCAAGAGAATTTCAACAATTTTGAGAGGGATTTGAAAAGTTTCAATGGGAATGGGAAGAATTGGGACAAAAATTGGAAAATTTTGAAGGGACTTTGAAAAAATTTCAACTGGAATTTTAGCCATTTTTTTACGTGAAATTGTGAACATGTGGACATGGATTTTGAAAATTCTAGAGAGAATTTTAAAAGCTTCAAGAGAATTTCAACAATTTTGAGAGGGATTTGAAAAGTTTCAATGGGAATGGGAAGAATTGGGACAAAAATTGGAAAATTTTTAAGGGACTTTGAAAAAATTTCAACTGGAATTTTAGCATTTTTTTGACGTGAAATTGTAAACATGTGGACATGGATTTTGAAAATTCTAGAGAGAATTTTAAAAGCTTCAAGAGAATTTCAACAATTTTGAGAGGGATTTGAAAAGATTCAATGGGAATGGGAAGAATTGGGACAAAAATTGGAAAATTTTTAAGGGACTTTGAAAAAATTTCAACTGGAATTTTAGCCATTTTTTGACGTGAAATTGTAAACATGTGGACATGGATTTTGAAAATTCTAGAGAGAATTTTAAAAGCTTCAACAGAATTTCCACAATTTTGAGAGGGATTTGAAAAGTTTCAATGGGAATGGGAAGAATTGGGACAAAAATTGGAAAATTTTTAAGGGACTTTGAAAAAATTTCAACTGGAATTTTAGCAATTTTTTGACGTGAAATTGAAAACGTGGACATGGATTTTGAAAATTCTAGAGAGAATTTTAAAAGCTTCAACAGAATTTCCACAATTTTGAGAGGGATTTGAAAAGTTTCAATGGGAATGGGAAGAATTGGGACAAAAATTGGAAAATTTTGAAGGGACTTTGAAAAAATTTCAACTGGAATTTTAGCCATTTTTTGACGTGAAATTGTGAACATGTGGACATGGATTTTGAAAATTCTAGAGAGAATTTTAAAAGCTTCAAGAGAATTTCAACAATTTTGAGAGGGATTTGAAAAGTTTCAATGGGAATGGGAAGAATTGGGACAAAAATTGGAAAATTTTTAAGGGACTTTGAAAAAATTTCAACTGGAATTTTAGCATTTTTTTGACGTGAAATTATAAACATGTGGACATGGATTTTGAAAATTCTAGAGAGAATTTTAAAAGCTTCAAGAGAATTTCAACAATTTTGAGAGGGATTTGAAAGGTTTCAATGGGAATGGGAAGAATTGGGACAAAAATTGGAAAATTTTTAAGGGACTTTGAAAAAATTTCAACTGGAATTTTAGCCATTTTTTGACGTGAAATTGTGAACATGTGGACATGGATTTTGAAAATTCTAGAGAGAATTTTAAAAGCTTCAAGAGAATTTCAACAATTTTGAGAGGGATTTGAAAAGTTTCAATGGGAATGGGAAGAATTGGGACAAAAATTGGAAAATTTTTAAGGGACTTTGAAAAAATTTCAACTGGAATTTTAGCCATTTTTTGACGTGAAATTGTGAACATGTGGACATGGATTTTGAAAATTCTAGAGAGAATTTTAAAAGCTTCAAGAGAATTTCTACAATTTTGAGAGGGATTTGAAAAGTTTCAATGGGAATGGGAAGAATTGGGACAAAAATTGGAAAATTTTTAAGGGACTTTGAAAAAAGTTCAACTGGAATTTTAGCCATTTTTTGACGTGAAATTGTAAACATGTGGACATGGATTTTGAAAATTCTAGAGAGAATTTTAAAAGCTTCAACAGAATTTTAACAATTTTGAGAGGGATTTGAAAAGTTTCAATGGGAATGGGAAGAATTGGGACAAAAATTGGAAAATTTTTAAGGGACTTTGAAAAAATTTCAACTGGAATTTTAGCCATTTTTTTATGTGAAATTGAAAACATGTGGCCATGGATTTTGAAAATTCTAGAGAGAATTTTAAAAGCTTCAACAGAATTTCAACAATTTTGAGAGGGATTTGAAAAGTTTCAATGGGAATGGGAAGAATTGGGACAAAAATGGCAAAATTTTTAAGGGACTTTGAAAAAATTTCAACTGGAATTTTAGCAATTTTTTGACGTGAAATTGTGAACATGTGGACATGGATTTTGAAAATTCTAGAGAGAATTTTAAAAGCTTCTACAGAATTTCAACAATTTTGAGAGGGATTTGAAAAGTTTCAATGGGAATGGGAAGAATTGGGACAAAAATTGGAAAATTTTTAAGGGACTTTGAAAAAATTTCAACTGGAATTTTAGCATTTTTTTTACGTGAAACTGTAAACATGTGTACATGGATTTTGAAAATTCTAGAGAGAATTTTAAAAGCTTCAAGAGAATTTCAACAATTTTGAGAGGGATTTGAAAGGTTTCAATGGGAATGGGAAGAATTGGGACAAAAATTGGAAAATTTTTAAGGGACTTTGAAAAAATTTCAACTGGAATTTTAGCCATTTTTTTACGTGTAATTGTGAACATGTGGACATGGATTTTGAAAATTCTAGAGAGAATTTTAAAAGCTTCAACAGAATTTCAACAATTTTGAGAGGGATTTGAAAAGTTTCAATGGGAATGGGAAGAATTGGGACAAAAATTGGAAAATTTTTCAGGGACTTTGAAAAAATTTCAACTGGAATTTTAGCCATTTTTTTACGTGAAATTGTAAACATGTGGACATGGATTTTGAAAATTCTAGAGAGAATTTTAAAAGCTTCAAGAGAATTTCAACAATTTTGAGAGGGATTTGAAAAGATTCAATGGGAATGGGAAGAATTGGGACAAAAATTGGAATATTTTTAAGGGACTTTGAAAAAATTTCAACTGGAATTTTAGCCATTTTTTGACGTGAAATTGTAAACATGTGGACATGGATTTTGAAAATTCTAGAGAGAATTTTAAAAGCTTCAAGAGAATTTCAACAATTTTGAGAGGGATTTGAAAAGTTTCAATGGGAATGGGAAGAATTGGGACAAAAATTGGAAAATTTTTAAGGGACTTTGAAAAAATTTCAACTGGAATTTTAGCAATTTTTTGACGTGAAATTGTGAACATGTGGACATGGATTTTGAAAATTCTAGAGAGAATTTTAAAAGCTTCAAGAGAATTTCAACAATTTTGAGAGGGATTTGAAAAGTTTCAATGGGAATGGGAAGAATTGGGACAAAAATTGGAAAATTTTTAAGGGACTTTGAAAAAATTTCAACTGGAATTTTAGCCATTTTTTGACGTGAAATTGAAAACATGTGGACATGGATTTTGAAAATTCTAGAGAGAATTTTAAAAGCTTCAAGAGAATTTCAACAATTTTGAGAGGGATTTGAAAAGTTTCAATGGGAATGGGAAGAATTGGGACAAAAATTGGAAAATTTTTAAGGGACTTTGAAAAAATTTCAACTGGAATTTTAGCATTTTTTTTACGTGAAATTGTAAACATGTGGACATGGATTTTGAAAATTCTAGAGAGAATTTTAAAAGCTTCAAGAGAATTTCAACAATTTTGAGAGGGATTTGAAAGGTTTCAATGGGAATGGGAAGAATTGGGACAAAAATTGGAAAATTTTTAAGGGACTTTGTAAAAATTTCAACTGGAATTTTAGCCATTTTTTGACGTGAAATTGTGAACATGTGGACATGGATTTTGAAAATTCTAGAGAGAATTTTAAAAGCTTCAAGAGAATTTCAACAATTTTGAGAGGGATTTGAAAAGTTTCAATGGGAATGGGAAGAATTGGGACAAAAATTGGAAAATTTTTAAGGGACTTTGTAAAAATTTCAACTGGAATTTTAGCCATTTTTTGACGTGAAATTGTGAACATGTGGACATGGATTTTGAAAATTCTAGAGAGAATTTTAAAAGCTTCAAGAGAATTTCAACAATTTTGAGAGGGATTTGAAAAGTTTCAATGGGAATGGGAAGAATTGGGACAAAAATTGGAAAATTTTTAAGGGACTTTGAAAAAATTTCAACTGGAATTTTAGCCATTTTTTGACGTGAAATTGTAAACATGTGGACATGGATTTTGAAAATTCTAGAGAGAATTTTAAAAGCTTCAAGAGAATTTCAACAATTTTGAGAGGGATTTGAAAAGTTTCAATGGGAATGGGAAGAATTGGGACAAAAATTGGAAAATTTTTAAGGGACTTTGAAAAAATTTCAACTGGAATTTTAGCAATTTTTTGACGTGAAATTGTGAACATGTGGACATGGATTTTGAAAATTCTAGAGAGAATTTTAAAAGCTTCAACAGAATTTCAACAATTTTGAGAGGGATTTGAAAAGTTTCAATGGGAATGGGAAGAATTGGGACAAAAATTGGAAAATTTTTAAGGGACTTTGAAAAAATTTCAACTGGAATTTTAGCAATTTTTTGACGTGAAATTGTAAACATGTGGCCATGGATTTTGAAAATTCTAGAGAGAATTTTAAAAGCTTCAAGAGAATTTCAACAATTTTGAGAGGGATTTGAAAGGTTTCAATGGGAATGGGAAGAATTGGGACAAAAATTGGAAAATTTTTAAGGGACTTTGTAAAAATTTCAACTGGAATTTTAGCCATTTTTTGACGTGAAATTGTAAACATGTGGCCATGGATTTTGAAAATTCTAGAGAGAATTTTAAAAGCTTCAAGAGAATTTCAACAATTTTGAGAGGGATTTGAAAAGTTTCAATGGGAATGGGAAGAATTGGGACAAAAATTGGAAAATTTTTAAGGGACTTTGAAAAATTTCAACTGGAATTTTAGCCATTTTTTTACGTGAAATTGTAAACATGTGGACATGGATTTTGAAAATTCTAGAGAGAATTTTAAAAGCTTCAAGAGAATTTCAACAATTTTGAGAGGGATTTGAAAAGATTCAATGGGAATGGGAAGAATTGGGACAAAAATTGGAATATTTTTAAGGGACTTTGAAAAAATTTCAACTGGAATTTTAGCCATTTTTTGACGTGAAATTGTAAACATGTGGCCATGGATTTTGAAAATTCTAGAGAGAATTTTAAAAGCTTCAAGAGAATTTCAACAATTTTGAGAGGGATTTGAAAAGTTTCAATGGGAATGGGAAGAATTGGGACAAAAATTGGAAAATTTTTAAGGGACTTTGAAAAAATTTCAACTGGAATTTTAGCAATTTTTTTATGTGAAATTGTAAACATGTGGACATGGATTTTGAAATTCTAGAGAGAATTTTAAAAAGCTTCAACAGAATTTCAACAATTTTGAGAGGGATTTGAAAAGTTTCAATGGGAATGGAAGAATTGGGACAAAAATTGGAAAATTTTGAAGGGACTTTGAAAAAATTTCAACTGGAATTTTAGCCATTTTTTGACGTGAAATTGTAAACATGTGGACATGGATTTTGAAAATTCTAGAGAGAATTTTAAAAGCTTCAACAGAATTTCAACAATTTTGAGAGGGATTTGAAAAGTTTCAATGGGAATGGGAAGAATTGGGACAAAAATTGGAAAATTTTTAAGGGACTTTGAAAAAATTTCAACTGGAATTTTAGCATTTTTTTTACGTGAAATTGTAAACATGTGGACATGGATTTTGAAAATTCTAGAGAGAATTTTAAAAGCTTTAACAGAATTTCTACAATTTTGAGAGGGATTTGAAAAGTTTCAATGGGAATGGGAAGAATTGGGACAAAAATTGGAAAATTTTTAAGGGACTTTGAAAAAATTTCAACTGGAATTTTAGTAAATTTTTGACGTGAAATTGTAAACATGTGGCCATGGATTTTGAAAATTCTAGAGAGAATTTTAAAAGCTTCAACAGAATTTCCACAATTTTGAGAGGGATTTGAAAAGTTTCAATGGGAATGGGAAGAATTGGGACAAAAATTGGAAAATTTTTAAGGGACTTTGAAAAAATTTCAACTGGAATTTTAGCCATTTTTTGACGTGAAATTGTGAACATGTGGACATGGATTTTGAAAATTCTAGAGAGAATTTTAAAAGCTTCAAGAGAATTTCAACAATTTTGAGAGGGATTTGAAAAGTTTCAATGGGAATGGGAAGAATTGGGACAAATATTGGAAAATTTTTAAGGGACTTTGAAAAAATTTCAACTGGAATTTTAGCCATTTTTTGACGTGAAATTGTAAACATGTGGCCATGGATTTTGAAAATTCTAGAGAGAATTTTAAAAGCTTCAAGAGAATTTCAACAATTTTGAGAGGGATTTGAAAAGTTTCAATGGGAATGGGAAGAATTGGGACAAAAATTGGAAAATTTTTAAGGGACTTTGAAAAAATTTCAACTGGAATTTTAGCCATTTTTTTACGTGAAATTGTAAACATGTGGACATGGATTTTGAAAATTCTAGAGAGAATTTTAAAAGCTTCAAGAGAATTTCAACAATTTTGAGAGGGATTTGAAAAGATTCAATGGGAATGGGAAGAATTGGGACAAAAAATTGGAATATTTTTAAGGGACTTTGAAAAAATTTCAACTGGAATTTTAGCCATTTTTTGACGTGAAATTGTAAACATGTGGCCATGGATTTTGAAAATTCTAGAGAGAATTTTAAAAGCTTCAAGAGAATTTCAACAATTTTGAGAGGGATTTGAAAAGTTTCAATGGGAATGGGAAGAATTGGGACAAAAATTGGAAAATTTTTAAGGGACTTTGAAAAAATTTCAACTGGAATTTTAGCAATTTTTTTATGTGAAATTGTAAACATGTGGACATGGATTTTGAAAATTCTAGAGAGAATTTTAAAAGCTTCAACAGAATTTCAACAATTTTGAGAGGGATTTGAAAAGTTTCAATGGGAATGGGAAGAATTGGGACAAAAATTGGAAAATTTTGAAGGGACTTTGAAAAAATTTCAACTGGAATTTTAGCCATTTTTTGACGTGAAATTGTAAACATGTGGACATGGATTTTGAAAATTCTAGAGAGAATTTTAAAAGCTTCAACAGAATTTCAACAATTTTGAGAGGGATTTGAAAAGTTTCAATGGGAATGGGAAGAATTGGGACAAAAATTGGAAAATTTTTAAGGGACTTTGAAAAAATTTCAACTGGAATTTTAGCATTTTTTTTACGTGAAATTGTAAACATGTGGACATGGATTTTGAAAATTCTAGAGAGAATTTTAAAAGCTTTAACAGAATTTCTACAATTTTGAGAGGGATTTGAAAAGTTTCAATGGGAATGGGAAGAATTGGGACAAAAATTGGAAAATTTTTAAGGGACTTTGAAAAAATTTCAACTGGAATTTTAGTAAATTTTTGACGTGAAATTGTAAACATGTGGCCATGGATTTTGAAAATTCTAGAGAGAATTTTAAAAGCTTCAACAGAATTTCCACAATTTTGAGAGGGATTTGAAAAGTTTCAATGGGAATGGGAAGAATTGGGACAAAAATTGGAAAATTTTTAAGGGACTTTGAAAAAATTTCAACTGGAATTTTAGCCATTTTTTGACGTGAAATTGTGAACATGTGGACATGGATTTTGAAAATTCTAGAGAGAATTTTAAAAGCTTCAAGAGAATTTCAACAATTTTGAGAGGGATTTGAAAAGTTTCAATGGGAATGGGAAGAATTGGGACAAATATTGGAAAATTTTTAAGGGACTTTGAAAAAATTTCAACTGGAATTTTAGCCATTTTTTGACGTGAAATTGTGAACATGTGGACATGGATTTTGAAAATTCTAGAGAGAATTTTAAAAGCTTCAAGAGAATTTCTACAATTTTGAGAGGGATTTGAAAAGTTTCAATGGGAATGGGAAGAATTGGGACAAAAATTGGAAAATTTTTAAGGGACTTTGAAAAAAGTTCAACTGGAATTTTAGCCATTTTTTGACGTGAAATTGTAAACATGTGGACATGGATTTTGAAAATTCTAGAGAGAATTTTAAAAGCTTCAACAGAATTTTAACAATTTTGAGAGGGATTTGAAAAGTTTCAATGGGAATGGGAAGAATTGGGACAAAAATTGGAAAATTTTTTAAGGGACTTTGAAAAAATTTCAACTGGAATTTTAGCCATTTTTTTATGTGAAATTGAAAACATGTGGCCATGGATTTTGAAAATTCTAGAGAGAATTTTAAAAGCTTCAAGAGAATTTCAACAATTTTGAGAGGGATTTGAAAGGTTTCAATGGGAATGGGAAGAATTGGGACAAAAATTGGAAAATTTTTAAGGGACTTTGTAAAAATTTCAACTGGAATTTTAGCCATTTTTTGACGTGAAATTGTGAACATGTGGACATGGATTTTGAAAATTCTAGAGAGAATTTTAAAAGCTTCAAGAGAATTTCAACAATTTTGAGAGGGATTTGAAAAGTTTCAATGGGAATGGGAAGAATTGGGACAAAAATTGGAAAATTTTTAAGGGACTTTGAAAAAATTTCAACTGGAATTTTAGCATTTTTTTTACGTGAAACTGTAAACATGTGGACATGGATTTTGAAAATTCTAGAGAGAATTTTAAAAGCTTCAAGAGAATTTCAACAATTTTGAGAGGGATTTGAAAGGTTTCAATGGGAATGGGAAGAATTGGGACAAAAATTGGAAAATTTTTAAGGGACTTTGAAAAAATTTCAACTGGAATTTTAGCCATTTTTTTACGTGTAATTGTGAACATGTGGACATGGATTTTGAAAATTCTAGAGAGAATTTTAAAAGCTTCAACAGAATTTCAACAATTTTGAGAGGGATTTGAAAAGTTTCAATGGGAATGGGAAGAATTGGGACAAAAATTGGAAAATTTTTAAGGGACTTTGAAAAAATTTCAACTGGAATTTTAGCCATTTTTTTACGTGAAATTGTAAACATGTGGACATGGATTTTGAAAATTCTAGAGAGAATTTTAAAAGCTTCAAGAGAATTTCAACAATTTTGAGAGGGATTTGAAAAGATTCAATGGGAATGGGAAGAATTGGGACAAAAATTGGAATATTTTTAAGGGACTTTGAAAAAATTTCAACTGGAATTTTAGCCATTTTTTGACGTGAAATTGTAAACATGTGGACATGGATTTTGAAAATTCTAGAGAGAATTTTAAAAGCTTCAAGAGAATTTCAACAATTTTGAGAGGGATTTGAAAAGTTTCAATGGGAATGGGAAGAATTGGGACAAAAATTGGAAAATTTTTAAGGGACTTTGAAAAAATTTCAACTGGAATTTTAGCAATTTTTTGACGTGAAATTGTGAACATGTGGACATGGATTTTGAAAATTCTAGAGAGAATTTTAAAAGCTTCAAGAGAATTTCAACAATTTTGAGAGGGATTTGAAAAGTTTCAATGGGAATGGGAAGAATTGGGACAAAAATTGGAAAATTTTTAAGGGACTTTGAAAAAATTTCAACTGGAATTTTAGTAAATTTTTGACGTGAAATTGTAAACATGTGGCCATGGATTTTGAAAATTCTAGAGAGAATTTTAAAAGCTTCAACAGAATTTCCACAATTTTGAGAGGGATTTGAAAAGTTTCAATGGGAATGGGAAGAATTGGGACAAAAATTGGAAAATTTTTAAGGGACTTTGAAAAAATTTCAACTGGAATTTTAGCCATTTTTTGACGTGAAATTGTGAACATGTGGACATGGATTTTGAAAATTCTAGAGAGAATTTTAAAAGCTTCAAGAGAATTTCAACAATTTTGAGAGGGATTTGAAAAGTTTCAATGGGAATGGGAAGAATTGGGACAAATATTGGAAAATTTTTAAGGGACTTTGAAAAAATTTCAACTGGAATTTTAGCCATTTTTTGACGTGAAATTGTGAACATGTGGACATGGATTTTGAAAATTCTAGAGAGAATTTTAAAAGCTTCAAGAGAATTTCTACAATTTTGAGAGGGATTTGAAAAGTTTCAATGGGAATGGGAAGAATTGGGGACAAAAATTGGAAAATTTTTAAGGGACTTTGAAAAAAGTTCAACTGGAATTTTAGCCATTTTTTGACGTGAAATTGTAAACATGTGGACATGGATTTTGAAAATTCTAGAGAGAATTTTAAAAGCTTCAACAGAATTTTAACAATTTTGAGAGGGATTTGAAAAGTTTCAATGGGAATGGGAAGAATTGGGACAAAAATTGGAAAATTTTTAAGGGACTTTGAAAAAATTTCAACTGGAATTTTAGCCATTTTTTTATGTGAAATTGAAAACATGTGGCCATGGATTTTGAAAATTCTAGAGAGAATTTTAAAAGCTTCAAGAGAATTTCAACAATTTTGAGAGGGATTTGAAAGGTTTCAATGGGAATGGGAAGAATTGGGACAAAAATTGGAAATTTTTAAGGGACTTTGTAAAAATTTCAACTGGAATTTTAGCCATTTTTTGACGTGAAATTGTGAACATGTGGACATGGATTTTGAAAATTCTAGAGAGAATTTTAAAAGCTTCAAGAGAATTTCAACAATTTTGAGAGGGATTTGAAAAGTTTCAATGGGAATGGGAAGAATTGGGACAAAAATTGGAAAATTTTTAAGGGACTTTGAAAAAATTTCAACTGGAATTTTAGCATTTTTTTTACGTGAAACTGTAAACATGTGGACATGGATTTTGAAAATTCTAGAGAGAATTTTAAAAGCTTCAAGAGAATTTCAACAATTTTGAGAGGGATTTGAAAGGTTTCAATGGGAATGGGAAGAATTGGGACAAAAATTGGAAAATTTTTAAGGGACTTTGAAAAAATTTCAACTGGAATTTTAGCCATTTTTTTACGTGTAATTGTGAACATGTGGACATGGATTTTGAAAATTCTAGAGAGAATTTTAAAAGCTTCAACAGAATTTCAACAATTTTGAGAGGGATTTGAAAAGTTTCAATGGGAATGGGAAGAATTGGGACAAAAATTGGAAAATTTTTAAGGGACTTTGAAAAAATTTCAACTGGAATTTTAGCCATTTTTTTACGTGAAATTGTAAACATGTGGACATGGATTTTGAAAATTCTAGAGAGAATTTTAAAAGCTTCAAGAGAATTTCAACAATTTTGAGAGGGATTTGAAAAGATTCAATGGGAATGGGAAGAATTGGGACAAAAATTGGAATATTTTTAAGGGACTTTGAAAAAATTTCAACTGGAATTTTAGCCATTTTTTGACGTGAAATTGTAAACATGTGGACATGGATTTTGAAAATTCTAGAGAGAATTTTAAAAGCTTCAAGAGAATTTCAACAATTTTGAGAGGGATTTGAAAAGTTTCAATGGGAATGGGAAGAATTGGGACAAAAATTGGAAAATTTTTAAGGGACTTTGAAAAAATTTCAACTGGAATTTTAGCAATTTTTTGACGTGAAATTGTGAACATGTGGACATGGATTTTGAAAATTCTAGAGAGAATTTTAAAAGCTTCAACAGAATTTCAACAATTTTGAGAGGGATTTGAAAAGTTTCAATGGGAATGGGAAGAATTGGGACAAAAATTGGAAAATTTTTAAGGGACTTTGAAAAAATTTCAACTGGAATTTTAGCAATTTTTTGACGTGAAATTGTAAACATGTGGCCATGGATTTTGAAAATTCTAGAGAGAATTTTAAAAGCTTCAAGAGAATTTCAACAATTTTGAGAGGGATTTGAAAAGTTTCAATGGGAATGGGAAGAATTGGGACAAAAATTGGAAAATTTTTAAGGGACTTTGAAAAAATTTCAACTGGAATTTTAGCATTTTTTTTACGTGAAATTGTAAACATGTGGACATGGATTTTGAAAATTCTAGAGAGAATTTTAAAAGCTTCAAGAGAATTTCAACAATTTTGAGAGGGATTTGAAAGGTTTCAATGGGAATGGGAAGAATTGGGACAAAAATTGGAAAATTTTTAAGGGACTTTGTAAAAATTTCAACTGGAATTTTAGCCATTTTTTGACGTGAAATTGTGAACATGTGGACATGGATTTTGAAAATTCTAGAGAGAATTTTAAAAGCTTCAAGAGAATTTCAACAATTTTGAGAGGGATTTGAAAAGTTTCAATGGGAATGGGAAGAATTGGGACAAAAATTGGAAAATTTTTAAGGGACTTTGAAAAAATTTCAACTGGAATTTTAGCCATTTTTTGACGTGAAATTGTGAACATGTGGACATGGATTTTGAAAATTCTAGAGAGAATTTTAAAAGCTTCAAGAGAATTTCAACAATTTTGAGAGGGATTTGAAAAGTTTCAATGGGAATGGGAAGAATTGGGACAAAAATTGGAAAATTTTTAAGGGACTTTGAAAAAATTTCAACTGGAATTTTAGCCATTTTTTGACGTGAAATTGTAAACATGTGGACATGGATTTTGAAAATTCTAGAGAGAATTTTAAAAGCTTCAAGAGAATTTCAACAATTTTGAGAGGGATTTGAAAAGTTTCAATGGGAATGGGAAGAATTGGGACAAAAAATTGGAAAATTTTTAAGGGACTTTGAAAAAATTTCAACTGGAATTTTAGCAATTTTTTGACGTGAATTGTGAACATGTGGACATGGATTTTGAAAATTCTAGAGAGAATTTTAAAAGCTTCAACAGAATTTCAACAATTTTGAGAGGGATTTGAAAAGTTTCAATGGGAATGGGAAGAATTGGGACAAAAATTGGAAAATTTTTAAGGGACTTTGAAAAAATTTCAACTGGAATTTTAGCAATTTTTTGACGTGAAATTGTAAACATGTGGCCATGGATTTTGAAAATTCTAGAGAGAATTTTAAAAGCTTCAAGAGAATTTCAACAATTTTGAGAGGGATTTGAAAAGTTTCAATGGGAATGGGAAGAATTGGGACAAAAATTGGAAAATTTTTAAGGGACTTGAAAAAATTTCAACTGGAATTTTAGCATTTTTTTTACGTGAAATTGTAAACATGTGGACATGGATTTTGAAAATTCTAGAGAGAATTTTAAAAGCTTCAAGAGAATTTCAACAATTTTGAGAGGGATTTGAAAGGTTTCAATGGGAATGGGAAGAATTGGGACAAAAATTGGAAAATTTTTAAGGGACTTTGTAAAAATTTCAACTGGAATTTTAGCCATTTTTTGACGTGAAATTGTGAACATGTGGACATGGATTTTGAAAATTCTAGAGAGAATTTTAAAAGCTTCAAGAGAATTTCAACAATTTTGAGAGGGATTTGAAAAGTTTCAATGGGAATGGGAAGAATTGGGACAAAAATTGGAAAATTTTTAAGGGACTTTGAAAAATTTCAACTGGAATTTTAGCAATTTTTTGACGTGAAATTGTGAACATGTGGACATGGATTTTGAAAATTCTAGAGAGAATTTTAAAAGCTTCAACAGAATTTCAACAATTTTGAGAGGGATTTGAAAAGTTTCAATGGGAATGGGAAGAATTGGGACAAAAATTGGAAAATTTTTAAGGGACTTTGAAAAAATTTCAACTGGAATTTTAGCAATTTTTTGACGTGAAATTGTGAACATGTGGACATGGATTTTGAAAATTCTAGAGAGAATTTTAAAAGCTTCAACAGAATTTCAACAATTTTGAGAGGGATTTGAAAAGTTTCAATGGGAATGGGAAGAATTGGGACAAAAA
>NW_028116706.1:0-67341 GCF_964273445.1 Streptopelia decaocto | reverse complement strand
GATTTGAAAAGTTTCAATGGGAATGGGAAGAATTGGGACAAAAATTGGAAAATTTTTAAGGGACTTTGAAAAAATTTCAACTGGAATTTTAGCCATTTTTTTACGTGAAATTGTAAACATGTTGAAGTGGATTTTGAAAATTCTAGAGAGAATTTTAAAAGCTTCAACAGAATTTCAACAATTTTGAGAGGGATTTGAAAAGTTTCAATGGGAATGGGAAGAATTGGGACAAAAATTGGAAAATTTTGAAGGGACTTTGAAAAAATTTCAACTGGAATTTTAGCATTTTTTTTACGTGAAATTGTAAACATGTGGACATGGATTTTGAAAATTCTAGAGAGAATTTTAAAAGCTTCAAGAGAATTTCAACAATTTTGAGAGGGATTTGAAAAGTTTCAATGGGAATGGGAAGAATTGGGACAAAAATTGGAAAATTTTTAAGGGACTTTGAAAAAATTTCAACTGGAATTTTAGCCATTTTTTAACATGAAATTGTAAACATGTGGACATGGATTTTGAAAATTCTAGAGAGAATTTTAAAAGCTTCAAGAGAATTTCAACAATTTTGAGAGGGATTTGAAAAGTTTCAATGGGAATGGGAAGAATTGGGACAAAAATTGGAAAATTTTTAAGGGACTTTGAAAAAATTTCAACTGGAATTTTAGCAATTTTTTAATGTGAAATTGTAAACATGTGGCCATGGATTTTGAAAATTCTAGAGAGAATTTTTAAAGCTTCAAGAGAATTTCAACAATTTTGAGAGGGATTTGAAAAGTTTCAATGGGAATGGGAAGAATTGGGACAAAAATTGGAAAATTTTTAAGGGACTTTGAAAAAATTTCAACTGGAATTTTAGCCATTTTTTGACATTAAATTGTAAACATGTGGCCATGGATTTTGAAAATTCTAGAGAGAATTTTAAAAGCTTCAACAGAATTTCAACCATTTTGAGAGGGATTTGAAAAGTTTCAATGGGAATGGGAAGAATTGGGACAAAAATTGGAAAATTTTTCAGGGACTTTGAAAAAATTTCAACTGGAATTTTAGCCATTTTTTGACGTGAAATTGTAAACATGTGGACATGGATTTTGAAAATTCTAGAGAGAATTTTAAAAGCTTCAACAGAATTTCAACAATTTTGAGAGGGATTTGAAAAGTTTCAATGGGAATTGGAAGAATTGGGACAAAAATTGGAAAATTTTTCAGGGACTTTGAAAAAATTTCAACTGGAATTTTAGCAATTTTTTGACGTGAAATTGTAAACATGTGGCCATGGATTTTGAAAATTCTAGAGAGAATTTTTAAAGCTTCAACAGAATTTCAACAATTTTGAGAGGGATTTGAAAAGTTTCAATGGGAATGGGAAGAATTGGGACAAAAATTGGAAAATTTTTAAGGGACTTTGAAAAAATTTCAACCGGAATTTTAGCCATTTTTTTATATGAAATTGTAAACATGTGGACATGGATTTTGAAAATTCTAGAGAGAATTTTAAAAGCTTCAACAGAATTTCAACAATTTTGAGAGGGATTTGAAAAGTTTCAATGGGAATGGGAAGAATTGGGACAAAAATGGGAAAAAAAATGGGAAAATTTTTAAGGGACTTTGAAAAAATTTCAACTGGAATTTTAGCAATTTTTTGACGTGAAATTGTAAACATGTGGACATGGATTTTGAAAATTCTAGAGAGAATTTTAAAAGCTTCAAGAGAATTTCAACAATTTTGAGAGGGATTTGAAAAGTTCAATGGGAATGGGAAGAATTGGGACAAAAATTGGAAATTTTTAAGGGACTTTGAAAAATTTCAACTGGAATTTTAGCCATTTTTGACGTGAAATTGTAAACATGTTGAAGTGGATTTTGAAAATTCTAGAGAGAATTTAAAAGCTTCAAGAGAATTTCAACAATTTTGAGAGGGATTTGAAAGTTTCAATGGGAATGGAAGAATTGGGACAAAAATTGGAAAATTTTTAAGGGACTTTGAAAAAATTTCAACTGGAATTTTAGCCATTTTTTGACGTGAAATTGTAAACATGTGGACATGGATTTTGAAAATTCTAGAGAGAATTTTAAAAGCTTCAAGAGAATTTCAACAATTTTGAGAGGGATTTGAAAAGTTTCAATGGGAATGGGAAGAATTGGGACAAAAATTGGAAAATTTTGAAGGGACTTTGAAAAAATTTCAACTGGAATTTTAGCCATTTTTTGACGTGAAATTGTAAACATGTGGACATGGATTTTGAAAATTCTAGAGAGAATTTTAAAAGCTTCAAGAGAATTTCAACAATTTTGAGAGGGATTTGAAAAGTTTCAATGGGAATGGGAAGAATTGGGACAAAAATTGGAAAATTTTTAAGGACTTTGAAAAAATTTCAACTGGAATTTTAGCAATTTTTTGACGTGAAATTGTAAACATGTGGACATGGATTTTGAAAATTCTAGAGAGAATTTTAAAAGCTTCAAGAAAATTTCAACAATTTTGAGAGGGATTTGAAAAGTTTCAATGGGAATGGGAAGAATTGGGACAAAAATTGGAAAATTTTTAAGGGACTTTGAAAAAATTTCAACTGGAATTTTAGCCATTTTTTGACGTGAAATTGTAAACATGTTGAAGTGATTTTGAAAATTCTAGAGAGAATTTTAAAAGCTTCAACAGAATTTCAACCATTTTGAGAGGGATTTGAAAAGTTTCAATGGGAATGGGAAGAATTGGGACAAAAATTGGAAAATTTTTAAGGGACTTTGAAAAAATTTCAACTGGAATTTTAGCATTTTTTTACGTGAAATTGTAAACATGTGGACATGGATTTTGAAAATTCTAGAGAGAATTTTAAAAGCTTCAACAGAATTTCAACAATTTTGAGAGGGATTTGAAAAGTTTCAATGGAATGGGAAGAATTGGGACAAAAATTGGAAAATTTTTAAGGGACTTTGAAAAAATTTCAACTGGAATTTTAGCCATTTTTTGACGTGAAATTGTAAACATGTTGAAGTGGATTTTGAAAATTCTAGAGAGAATTTTAAAAGCTTCAACAGAATTTCAACAATTTTGAGAGGGATTTGAAAAGTTTCAATGGGAATGGGAAGAATTGGGACAAAAATTGGAAAATTTTTCAGGGACTTTGAAAAAATTTCAACTGGAATTTTAGCATTTTTTTTACGTGAAATTGTAAACATGTGGACATGGATTTTGAAAATTCTAGAGAGAATTTTAAAAGCTTCAAGAGAATTTCAACAATTTTGAGAGGGATTTGAAAAGTTTCAATGGGAATGGGAAGAATTGGGACAAAAATTGGAAAATTTTTAAGGGACTTTGAAAAAATTTCAACTGGAATTTTAGCCATTTTTTAACATGAAATTGTAAACATGTGGACATGGATTTTGAAAATTCTAGAGAGAATTTTAAAAGCTTCAACAGAATTTCAACAATTTTGAGAGGGATTTGAAAAGTTTCAATGGGAATGGGAAGAATTGGGACAAAAATTGGAAAATTTTTAAGGGACTTTGAAAAAATTTCAACTGGAATTTTAGCAATTTTTTAATGTGAAATTGTAAACATGTGGCCATGGATTTTGAAAATTCTAGAGAGAATTTTTAAAGCTTCAAGAGAATTTCAACAATTTTGAGAGGATTTGAAAAGTTTCAATGGGAATGGGAAGAATTGGGACAAAAATTGGAAAATTTTTAAGGGACTTTGAAAAAATTTCAACTGGAATTTTAGCCATTTTTTGACGTTAAATTGTAAACATGTGGCCATGGATTTTGAAAATTCTAGAGAGAATTTTAAAAGCTTCAACAGAATTTCAACCATTTTGAGAGGGATTTGAAAAGTTTCAATGGGAATGGGAAGAATTGGGACAAAAATTGGAAAATTTTTCAGGGACTTTGAAAAAATTTCAACTGGAATTTTAGCCATTTTTTGACGTGAAATTGTAAACATGTGGACATGGATTTTGAAAATTCTAGAGAGAATTTTAAAAGCTTCAACAGAATTTCAACAATTTTGAGAGGGATTTGAAAAGTTTCAATGGGAATGGGAAGAATTGGGACAAAAATTGGAAAATTTTTAAGGGACTTTGAAAAAATTTCAACTGGAATTTTAGCAATTTTTTGACGTGAAATTGTAAACATGTGGACATGGATTTTGAAAATTCTAGAGAGAATTTTAAAAGCTTCAACAGAATTTCAACCATTTTGAGAGGGATTTGAAAAGTTTCAATGGTAATGGGAAGAATTGGGACAAAAATTGGAAAATTTTGAAGGGACTTTGAAAAAATTTCAACTGGTATTTTAGAATTTTTTTTACGTGAAATTGTAAACATGTGGACATGGATTTTGAAAATTCTAGAGAGAATTTTAAAAGCTTCAACAGAATTTCAACAATTTTGAGAGGGATCTGAAAAGTTTCAATGGGAATGGGAAGAATTGGGACAAAAATTGGAAAATTTTTAAGGGACTTTGAAAAAATTTCAACCGGAATTTTGGCAATTTTTTGACGTGAAATTGTAAACATGTGGACATGGATTTTGAAAATTCTAGAGAGAATTTTAAAGCTTTAACATAATTTCTACAATTCTGAGAGGGATTTGAAAAGTTTCAATGGGAATGGGAAGAATTGGGACAAAAATTGGAAAACTTTTAAGGGACTTTGAAAAAATACAACTGGAATTTTAGCCATTTTTTTACATGAAATTGTAAACATGTGGACATGGATGTTGAAAATTCTAGAGAGAATTTTAAAAGCTTTAACAGAATTTCAACAATTTTGAGAGGGATTTGAAAAGTTTCAATGGGAATGGAAAGAATTGGGACAAAAATTGGAAAATTTTTAAGGGACTTTGAAAAAATTTCAACTGGAATTTTAGCAATTTTTTGACGTGAAATTGTAAACATGTGGCCATGGATTTTGAAAATTCTAGAGAGAATTTTAAAAGCTTCAACAGAATTTCAACAATTTTGAGAGGGATTTGAAAAGCTTCAATGGGAATGGGAAGACTTGGGACAAAAATGGGAAAATTTTTAAGGGACTTTGAAAAAATTTCAACTGGAATTTTAGCCATTTTTTGACGTGAAATTGTAAACATATGGACATGGATTTTGAAAATTCTAGAGAGAATTTTAAAAGCTTCAAGAGAATTTCAACAATTTTGAGAGGGATTTGAAAAGTTTCAATGGGAATGGGAAGAATTGGGACAAAAATGGGAAAATTTTTAAGGGACTTTGAAAAAATTTCAACTGGAATTTTAGCCATTTTTTGACGTGAAATTGTAAACATGTGGCCATGGATTTTGAAAATTCTAGAGAGAATTTTAAAAGCTTCAACAGAATTTCAACAATTTTGAGAGGGATTTGAAAAGTTTCAATGGGAATGGGAAGAATTGGGACAAAAATTGGAAAATTTTTCAGGGACTTTGAAAAAATTTCAACTGGAATTTTAGCAATTTTTTGACGTGAAATTGTAAACATGTGGACATGGATTTTGAAAATTCTAGAGAGAATTTTAAAAGCTTCAACAGAATTTCAACAATTTTGAGAGGGATTTGAAAAGTTTTAATGGGAATGGGAAGAATTGGGACAAAAATTGGAAAATTTTGAAGGGACTTTGAAAAAATTTCAACTGGAATTTTAGCAATTTTTTGACGTGAAATTGTAAACATGTTGAAGTGGATTTTGAAAATTCTAGAGAGAATTTTAAAAGCTTCAAGAGAATTTCAACAATTTTGAGAGGGATTTGAAAAGTTTCAATGGGAATGGGAAGAATTGGGACAAAAATTGGAAAATTTTTAAGGGACTTTGAAAAAATTTCAACTGGAATTTTAGCAATTTTTTGACGTGAAATTGTAAACATGTGGACATGGATTTTGAAAATTCTAGAGAGAATTTTAAAAGCTTCAAGAGAATTTCAACAATTTTGAGAGGGATTTGAAAAGTTTCAATGGGAATGGGAAGAATTGGGACAAAAATTGGAAAATTTTTAAGGGACTTTGAAAAAATTTCAACTGGAATTTTAGCCATTTTTTGACGTGAAATTGTAAACATGTGGCCATGGATTTTGAAAATTCTAGAGAGAATTTTAAAAGCTTCAACAGAATTTCAACAATTTTGAGAGGGATTTGAAAAGCTTCAATGGGAATGGGAAGACTTGGGACAAAAATGGGAAAATTTTTAAGGGACTTTGAAAAAATTTCAACTGGAATTTTAGCCATTTTTTGACGTGAAATTGTAAACATGTGGACATGGATTTGAAAATTCTAGAGAGAATTTTAAAAGCTTCAAGAGAATTTCAACAATTTTGAGAGGGATTTGAAAAGTTTCAATGGGAATGGGAAGAATTGGGACAAAAATTGGAAAATTTTTCAGGGACTTTGAAAAAATTTCAACTGGAATTTTAGCCATTTTTTGACGTGAAATTGTAAACATGTGGCCATGGATTTTGAAAATTCTAGAGAGAATTTTAAAAGCTTCAACAGAATTTCAACAATTTTGAGAGGGATTTGAAAAGTTTCAATGGGAATGGGAAGAATTGGGACAAAAATTGGAAAATTTTTCAGGGACTTTGAAAAAATTTCAACTGGAATTTTAGCAATTTTTTGACGTGAAATTGTAAACATGTGGCCATGGATTTTGAAAATTCTAGAGAGAATTTTAAAAGCTTCAACAGAATTTCAACAATTTTGAGAGGGATTTGAAAAGTTTTAATGGGAATGGGAAGAATTGGGACAAAAATTGGAAAATTTTTAAGGGACTTTGAAAAAATTTCAACTGGAATTTTAGCAATTTTTTGACGTGAAATTGTAAACATGTGGACATGGATATGGAAAATTCTAGAGAGAATTTTAAAAGCTTCAAGAGAATTTCAACAATTTTGAGAGGGATTTGAAAAGTTTCAATGGGAATGGGAAGAATTGGGACAAAAATTGGAAAATTTTTAAGGGACTTTGAAAAAATTTCAACTGGAATTTTAGCAATTTTTTGACGTGAAATTGTAAACATGTGGACATGGATTTTGAAAATTCTAGAGAGAATTTTAAAAGCTTCAAGAGAATTTCAACAATTTTGAGAGGGATTTGAAAAGTTTCAATGGGAATGGGAAGAATTGGGACAAAAATTGGAAAATTTTTCAGGGACTTTGAAAAAATTTCAACTGGAATTTTAGCCATTTTTTGACGTGAAATTGTAAACATGTGGCCATGGATTTTGAAAATTCTAGAGAGAATTTTAAAAGCTTCAACAGAATTTCAACAATTTTGAGAGGGATTTGAAAAGTTTCAATGGGAATGGGAAGAATTGGGACAAAAATTGGAAAATTTTGAAGGGACTTTGAAAAAATTTCATCTGGAATTTTAGCAATTTTTTACGTGAAATTGTAAACATGTGGACATGGATTTTGAAAATTCTAGAGAGAATTTTAAAAGCTTCAACAGAATTTCAACAATTTTGAGAGGGATTTGAAAAGTTTCAATGGGAATGGGAAGAATTGGGACAAAAATGGAAAATTTTTAAGGGACTTTGAAAAAATTTCAACTGGAATTTTAGCCATTTTTTTACGTGAAATTGTAAACATGTGGACATGGATTTTGAAAATTCTAGAGAGAATTTTAAAAGCTTCAAGAGAATTTCAACAATTTTGAGAGGGATTTGAAAAGTTTCAATGGGAATGGGAAGAATTGGGACAAAAATTGGAAAATTTTAAGGGACTTTGAAAAAATTTCAACTGGAATTTTAGCATTTTTTTTACGGGAAATTGTAAACATGTGGACATGGATTTTGAAAATTCTAGAGAGAATTTTAAAAGCTTCAAGAGAATTTCAACAATTTTGAGAGGGATTTGAAAAGTTTCAATGGGAATGGGAAGAATTGGGACAAAAATTGGAAAATTTTTAAGGGACTTTGAAAAAATTTCAACTGGAATTTTAGCCATTTTTTAACATGAAATTGTAAACATGTGGACATGGATTTTGAAAATTCTAGAGAGAATTTTAAAAGCTTCAAGAGAATTTCAACAATTTTGAGAGGGATTTGAAAAGTTTCAATGGGAATGGGAAGAATTGGGACAAAAATTGGAAAATTTTTAAGGGACTTTGAAAAAATTTCAACTGGAATTTTAGCAATTTTTTAATGTGAAATTGTAAACATGTGGCCATGGATTTTGAAAATTCTAGAGAGAATTTTTAAAGCTTCAAGAGAATTTCAACAATTTTGAGAGGGATTTGAAAAGTTTCAATGGGAATGGGAAGAATTGGGACAAAAATTGGAAAATTTTTAAGGGACTTTGAAAAAATTTCAACTGGAATTTTAGCCATTTTTTGACGTGAAATTGTAAACATGTGGACATGGATTTTGAAAATTCTAGAGAGAATTTTAAAAGCTTCAAGAGAATTTCAACAATTTTGAGAGGGATTTGAAAAGTTTCAATGGGAATGGGAAGAATTGGGACAAAAATTGGAAAATTTTTAAGGGACTTTGAAAAAATTTCAACTGGAATTTTAGCAATTTTTTGACGTGAAATTGTAAACATGTGGACATGGATTTTGAAAATTCTAGAGAGAATTTTAAAAGCTTCAAGAGAATTTCAACAATTTTGAGAGGGATTTGAAAAGTTTCAATGGGAATGGGAAGAATTGGGACAAAAATTGGAAAATTTTTAAGGCACTTTGAAAAAATTTCAACTGGAATTTTAGAATTTTTTTGACGTGAAATTGTAAACATGTGGACATGGATTTTGAAAATTCTAGAGAGAATTTTAAAAGCTTCAAGAGAATTTCAACAATTTTGAGAGGGATTTGAAAAGTTTCAATGGGAATGGGAAGAATTGGGACAAAAATGGGAAAATTTTTAAGGGACTTTGAAAAAATTTCAACCGGAATTTTGGCAATTTTTTGACGTGAAATTGTAAACATGTGGACATGGATTTTGAAAATTCTAGAGAGAATTTTAAAAGCTTTAACAGAATTTCTACAATTCTGAGAGGGATTTGAAAAGTTTCAATGGGAATGGGAAGAATTGGGACAAAAATGGGAAAACTTTTAAGGGACTTTGAAAAAAATTCAACTGGAATTTTAGCCATTTTTTTACATGAAATTGTAAACATGTGGACATGGATTTTGAAAATTCTAGAGAGAATTTTAAAAGCTTTAACAGAATTTCAACAATTTTGAGAGGGATTTGAAAAGTTTCAAAGGGAATGGAAAGAATTGGGACAAAAATTGGAAAATTTTTAAGGGACTTTGAAAAAATTTCAACTGGAATTTTAGCAATTTTTTGACGTGAAATTGTAAACATGTGGACATGGATTTTGAAAATTCTAGAGAGAATTTTAAAAGCTTCAAGAGAATTTCAACAATTTTGAGAGGGATTTGAAAAGTTTCAATGGGAATGGGAAGAATTGGGACAAAAATTGGAAAATTTTTAAGGGACTTTGAAAAAATTTCAACTGGAATTTTAGCCATTTTTTGACGTGAAATTGTAAACATGTGGCCATGGATTTTGAAAATTCTAGAGAGAATTTTAAAAGCTTCAACAGAATTTCAACAATTTTGAGAGGGATTTGAAAAGCTTCAATGGGAATGGGAAGACTTGGGACAAAAATGGGAAAATTTTTTAAGGGACTTAGAAAAAATTTCAACTGGAATTTTAGCCATTTTTTGACGTGAAATTGTAAACATGTGGACATGGATTTTGAAAATTCTAGAGAGAA
Source organism: Streptopelia decaocto (assembly GCF_964273445.1). NCBI lineage: Eukaryota > Metazoa > Chordata > Aves > Columbiformes > Columbidae > Streptopelia > Streptopelia decaocto. Next base: position 57,644 of record NW_028116706.1, on the reverse strand, counting down.
TTTTAAAAGCTTCAAGAGAATTTCAACAATTTTGAGAGGGATTTGAAAAGTTTCAATGGGAATGGGAAGAATTGGGACAAAAATTGGAAAATTTTTCAGGGACTTTGAAAAAATTTCAACTGGAATTTTAGCCATTTTTTGACGTGAAATTGTAAACATGTGGCCATGGATTTTGAAAATTCTAGAGAGAATTTTAAAAGCTTCAACAGAATTTCAACAATTTTGAGAGGGATTTGAAAAGTTTCAATGGGAATGGGAAGAATTGGGACAAAAATTGGAAAATTTTTCAGGGACTTTGAAAAAATTTCAACTGGAATTTTAGCAATTTTTTGACGTGAAATTGTAAACATGTGGCCATGGATTTTGAAAATTCTAGAGAGAATTTTAAAAGCTTCAACAGAATTTCAACAATTTTGAGAGGGATTTGAAAAGTTTTAATGGGAATGGGAAGAATTGGGACAAAAATTGGAAAATTTTTAAGGGACTTTGAAAAAATTTCAACTGGAATTTTAGCAATTTTTTGACGTGAAATTGTAAACATGTGGACATGGATTTTGAAAATTCGAGAGAGAATTTTAAAAGCTTCAAGAGAATTTCAACAATTTTGAGAGGGATTTGAAAAGTTTCAATGGGAATGGGAAGAATTGGGACAAAAATTGGAAAATTTTTAAGGGACTTTGAAAAAATTTCAACTGGAATTTTAGCAATTTTTTGACGTGAAATTGTAAACATGTGGACATGGATTTTGAAAATTCTAGAGAGAATTTTAAAGCTTCAAGAGAATTTCAACAATTTTGAGAGGGATTTGAAAAGTTTCAATGGGAATGGGAAGAATTGGGACAAAAATTGGAAAATTTTTCAGGGACTTTGAAAAAATTTCAACTGGAATTTTAGCCATTTTTGACGTGAAATTGTAAACATGTGGCCATGGATTTTGAAAATTCTAGAGAGAATTTTAAAAGCTTCAACAGAATTTCAACAATTTTGAGAGGGATTTGAAAAGTTTCAATGGGAATGGGAAGAATTGGGACAAAAATTGGAAAATTTTGAAGGGACTTTGAAAAAATTTCAACTGGAATTTTAGCATTTTTTTTACGTGAAATTGTAAACATGTGGACATGGATTTTGAAAATTCTAGAGAGAATTTTAAAAGCTTCAACAGAATTTCAACAATTTTGAGAGGGATTTGAAAAGTTTCAATGGGAATGGGAAGAATTGGGACAAAAATGGGAAAATTTTTAAGGGACTTTGAAAAAATTTCAACTGGAATTTTAGCCATTTTTTTACGTGAAATTGTAAACATGTGGACATGGATTTTGAAAATTCTAGAGAGAATTTTAAAAGCTTCAAGAGAATTTCAACAATTTTGAGAGGGATTTGAAAAGTTTCAATGGGAATGGGAAGAATTGGGACAAAAATTGGAAAATTTTTAAGGGACTTTGAAAAAATTTCAACTGGAATTTTAGCATTTTTTTTACGGGAAATTGTAAACATGTGGACATGGATTTTGAAAATTCTAGAGAGAATTTTAAAAGCTTCAAGAGAATTTCAACAATTTTGAGAGGGATTTGAAAAGTTTCAATGGGAATGGGAAGAATTGGGACAAAAATTGGAAAATTTTTAAGGGACTTTGAAAAATTTCAACTGGAATTTTAGCCATTTTTTAACATGAAATTGTAAACATGTGGACATGGATTTTGAAAATTCTAGAGAGAATTTTAAAAGCTTCAAGAGAATTTCAACAATTTTGAGAGGGATTTGAAAAGTTTCAATGGGAATGGGAAGAATTGGGACAAAAATTGGAAAATTTTTAAGGGACTTTGAAAAAATTTCAACTGGAATTTTAGCAATTTTTTAATGTGAAATTGTAAACATGTGGCCATGGATTTTGAAAATTGTAGAGAGAATTTTTAAAGCTTCAAGAGAATTTCAACAATTTTGAGAGGGATTTGAAAAGTTTCAATGGGAATGGGAAGAATTGGGACAAAAATTGGAAAATTTTTAAGGGACTTTGAAAAAATTTCAACTGGAATTTTAGCCATTTTTTGACGTGAAATTGTAAACATGTGGACATGGATTTTGAAAATTCTAGAGAGAATTTTAAAAGCTTCAAGAGAATTTCAACAATTTTGAGAGGGATTTGAAAAGTTTCAATGGGAATGGGAAGAATTGGGACAAAAATTGGAAAATTTTTAAGGGACTTTGAAAAAATTTCAACTGGAATTTTAGCAATTTTTTGACGTGAAATTGTAAACATGTGGACATGGATTTTGAAAATTCTAGAGAGAATTTTAAAAGCTTCAAGAGAATTTCAACAATTTTGAGAGGGATTTGAAAAGTTTCAATGGGAATGGGAAGAATTGGGACAAAAATTGGAAAATTTTTAAGGCACTTTGAAAAAATTTCAACTGGAATTTTAGAATTTTTTTGACGTGAAATTGTAAACATGTGGACATGGATTTTGAAAATTCTAGAGAGAATTTTAAAAGCTTCAAGAGAATTTCAACAATTTTGAGAGGGATTTGAAAAGTTTCAATGGGAATGGGAAGAATTGGGACAAAAATGGGAAAATTTTTAAGGGACTTTGAAAAAATTTCAACCGGAATTTTGGCAATTTTTTGACGTGAAATTGTAAACATGTGGACATGGATTTTGAAAATTCTAGAGAGAATTTTAAAAGCTTTAACAGAATTTCTACAATTCTGAGAGGGATTTGAAAAGTTTCAATGGGAATGGGAAGAATTGGGACAAAAATGGGAAAACTTTTAAGGGACTTTGAAAAAAATTCAACTGGAATTTTAGCCATTTTTTTACATGAAATTGTAAACATGTGGACATGGATTTTGAAAATTCTAGAGAGAATTTTAAAGCTTTAACAGAATTTCAACAATTTTGAGAGGGATTTGAAAAGTTTCAAAGGGAATGGAAAGAATTGGGACAAAAATTGGAAAATTTTTAAGGGACTTTGAAAAAATTTCAACTGGAATTTTAGCAATTTTTTGACGTGAAATTGTAAACATGTGGCCATGGATTTTGAAAATTCTAGAGAGAATTTTAAAAGCTTCAAGAGAATTTCAACAATTTTGAGAGGGATTTGAAAAGTTTCAATGGGAATGGGAAGAATTGGGACAAAAATTGGAAAATTTTTCAGGGACTTTGAAAAAATTTCAACTGGAATTTTAGCCATTTTTTGACGTGAAATTGTAAACATGTGGACATGGATTTTGAAAATTCTAGAGAGAATTTTAAAAGCTTCAACAGAATTTCAACAATTTTGAGAGGGATTTGAAAAGTTTCAATGGGAATGGGAAGAATTGGGACAAAAAATGGAAAATTTTTAAGGGACTTTGAAAAAATTTCAACTGGAATTTTAGCCATTTTTTGACGTGAAATTGTAAACATGTGGACATGGATTTTGAAAATTCTAGAGAGAATTTTAAAAGCTTCAAGAGAATTTCAACAATTTTGAGAGGGATTTGAAAAGTTTCAATGGGGAATGGGAAGAATTGGGACAAAAATTGGAAAATTTTTCAGGGACTTTGAAAAAATTTCAACTGGAATTTTAGCCATTTTTTGACGTGAAATTGTAAACATGTGGACATGGATTTGAAAATTCTAGAGAAAATTTTAAAAGCTTCAAGAGAATTTCAACAATTTTGAGAGGGATTTGAAAAGTTTGAATGGGAATGGGAAGAATTGGGACAAAAATTGGAAAATTTTAAGGGACTTTGAAAAATTTCAACTGGAATTTTAGCCATTTTTTGACGTGAAATTGTAAACATGTGGACAAGGATTTTGAAAATTCTAGAGAGAATTTTAAAAGCTTCAAGAGAATTTCAACAATTTTGAGAGGGATTTGAAAAGTTTCAATGGGAATGGGAAGAATTGGGACAAAAATTGGAAAATTTTTCAGGGACTTTGAAAAAATTTCAACTGGAATTTTAGCCATTTATTGACGTGAAATTGTAAACATGTGGACATGGATTTTGAAAATTCTAGAGAGAATTTTAAAAGCTTCAAGAGAATTTCAACAATTTTGAGAGGGATTTGAAAAGTTTCAATGGGAATGGGAAGAATTGGGACAAAAATGGGAAAATTTTTAAGGGACTTTGAAAAAATTTCAACTGGAATTTTAGCCATTTTTGACGTGAAATTGTAAACATGTGGACATGGATTTTGAAAATTCTAGAGAGAATTTTAAAAGCTTCAAGAGAATTTCAACAATTTTGAGAGGGATTTGAAAAGTTTCAATGGGAATGGGAAGAATTGGGACAAAAATTGGAAAATTTTTAAGGGACTTTGAAAAAATTTCAACTGGAATTTAGCAATTTTTTGACGTGAAATTGTAAACATGTTGAAGTGGATTTTGAAAATTCTAGAGAGAATTTTAAAAGCTTCAACAGAATTTCAACAATTTTGAGAGGGATCTGAAAAGTTTCAATGGGAATGGGAAGAATTGGGACAAAAATTGGAAAATTTTAAGGGACTTTGAAAAAATTTCAACTGGAATTTTAGCATTTTTTTTACGTGAAATTGTAAACATGTGGACATGGATTTTGAAAATTCTAGAGAGAATTTTAAAAGCTTCAAGAGAATTTCAACAATTTTGAGAGGGATTTGAAAAGTTTCAATGGGAATGGGAAGAATTGGGACAAAAATTGGAAAATTTTTAAGGGACTTTGAAAAAATTTCAACTGGAATTTTAGCCATTTTTTTACGTGAAATTGTAAACATGTTGAAGTGGATTTTGAAAATTCTAGAGAGAATTTTAAAAGCTTCAACAGAATTTCAACAATTTTGAGAGGGATTTGAAAAGTTTCAATGGGAATGGGAAGAATTGGGACAAAATTGGAAAATTTTTAAGGGACTTTGAAAAAATTTCAACTGGAATTTTAGCAATTTTTTAATGTGAAATTGTAAACATGTGGCCATGGATTTTGAAAATTCTAGAGAGAATTTTTAAAGCTTCAAGAGAATTTCAACAATTTTGAGAGGGATTTGAAAAGTTTCAATGGGAATGGGAAGAATTGGGACAAAAATTGGAAAATTTTTAAGGGACTTTGAAAAAATTTCAACTGGAATTTTAGCCATTTTTTGACGTGAAATTGTAAACATGTGGACATGGATTTTGAAAATTCTAGAGAGAATTTTAAAAGCTTCAACAGAATTTCAACAATTTTGAGAGGGATTTGAAAAGTTTCAATGGGAATGGGAAGAATTGGGACAAAAATTGGAAAATTTTTAAGGGACTTTGAAAAAATTTCAACTGGAATTTTAGCAATTTTTTAATGTGAAATTGTAAACATGTGGCCATGGATTTTGAAAATTCTAGAGAGAATTTTTAAAGCTTCAAGAGAATTTCAACAATTTTGAGAGGGATTTGAAAAGTTTCAATGGGAATGGGAAGAATTGGGACAAAAATTGGAAAATTTTGAAGGGACTTTGAAAAAATTTCAACTGGAATTTTAGCCATTTTTTGACGTGAAATTGTAAACATGTGGCCATGGATTTTGAAAATTCTAGAGAGAATTTTAAAAGCTTCAAGAGAATTTCAACAATTTTGAGAGGGATTTGAAAAGTTTCAATGGGAATGGGAAGAATTGGGACAAAAATGGGAAAATTTTTAAGGGACTTTGAAAAAATTTCAACTGGAATTTTAGCCATTTTTTGACGTGAAATTGTAAACATGTGGACATGGATTTTGAAAATTCTAGAGAGAATTTTAAAAGCTTCAAGAGAATTTCAACAATTTTGAGAGGGATTTGAAAAGTTTCAATGGGAATGGGAAGAATTGGGACAAAAATTGGAAAATTTTTAAGGGACTTTGAAAAAATTTCAACTGGAATTTTAGCAATTTTTTGACGTGAAATTGTAAACATGTTGAAGTGGATTTTGAAAATTCTAGAGAGAATTTTAAAAGCTTCAACAGAATTTCAACAATTTTGAGAGGGATCTAAAAAGTTTCAATGGGAATGGGAAGAATTGGGACAAAAATTGGAAAATTTTTAAGGGACTTTGAAAAAATTTCAACTGGAATTTTAGCATTTTTTTTACGTGAAATTGTAAACATGTGGACATGGATTTTGAAAATTCTAGAGAGAATTTTAAAAAGCTTCAAGAGAATTTCAACAATTTTGAGAGGCATTTGAAAAGTTTCAATGGGAATGGGAAGAATTGGGACAAAAATTGGAAAATTTTTAAGGGACTTTGAAAAAATTTCAACTGGAATTTTAGCCATTTTTTTACGTGAAATTGTAAACATGTTGAAGTGGATTTTGAAAATTCTAGAGAGAATTTTAAAAGCTTCAACAGAATTTCAACAATTTTGAGAGGGATTTGAAAAGTTTCAATGGGAATGGGAAGAATTGGGACAAAAATTGGAAAATTTTTAAGGGACTTTGAAAAAATTTCAACTGGAATTTTAGCAATTTTTTAATGTGAAATTGTAAACATGTGGCCATGGATTTTGAAAATTCTAGAGAGAATTTTTAAAGCTTCAAGAGAATTTCAACAATTTTGAGAGGGATTTGAAAAGTTTCAATGGGAATGGGAAGAATTGGGACAAAAATTGGAAAATTTTTAAGGGACTTTGAAAAAATTTCAACTGGAATTTTAGCCATTTTTTTACGTGAAATTGTAAACATGTGGCCATGGATTTTGAAAATTCTAGAGAGAATTTTAAAAGCTTCAACAGAATTTCAACAATTTTGAGAGGGATTTGAAAAGTTTCAATGGGAATGGGAAGAATTGGGACAAAAATGGGAAAATTTTTAAGGGACTTTGAAAAAATTTCAACTGGAATTTTAGCAATTTTTTAATGTGAAATTGTAAACATGTGGCCATGGATTTTGAAAATTCTAGAGAGAATTTTTAAAGCTTCAAGAGAATTTCAACAATTTTGAGAGGGATTTGAAAAGTTTCAATGGGAATGGGAAGAATTGGGACAAAAATTGGAAAATTTTTAAGGGACTTTGAAAAAATTTCAACTGGAATTTTAGCCATTTTTTGACGTGAAATTGTAAACATGTGGCCATGGATTTTGAAAATTCTAGAGAGAATTTTAAAAGCTTCAAGAGAATTTCAACAATTTTGAGAGGGATTTGAAAAGTTTCAATGGGAATGGGAAGAATTGGGACAAAAATTGGAAAATTTTTAAGGGACTTTGAAAAAATTTCAACTGGAATTTTAGCCATTTTTTGACGTGAAATTGTAAACATGTGGCCATGGATTTTGAAAATTCTAGAGAGAATTTTAAAAGCTTCAACAGAATTTCAACCATTTTGAGAGGGATTTGAAAAGTTTCAATGGGAATGGGAAGAATTGGGACAAAAATTGGAAAATTTTTCAGGGACTTTGAAAAAATTTCAACTGGAATTTTAGCCATTTTTTGACGTGAAATTGTAAACATGTGGACATGGATTTTGAAAATTCTAGAGAGAATTTTAAAAGCTTCAAGAGAATTTCAACAATTTTGAGAGGGATTTGAAAAGTTTCAATGGGAATGGGAAGAATTGGGACAAAAATTGGAAAATTTTTAAGGGACTTTGAAAAAATTTCAACTGGAATTTTAGCAATTTTTTGACGTGAAATTGTAAACATGTGGACATGGATTTTGAAAATTCTAGAGAGAATTTTAAAAGCTTCAACAGAATTTCAACCATTTTGAGAGGGATTTGAAAAGTTTCAATGGTAATGGGAAGAATTGGGACAAAAATTGGAAAATTTTTAAGGCACTTTGAAAAAATTTCAACTGGAATTTTAGAATTTTTTTTACGTGAAATTGTAAACATGTGGACATGGATTTTGAAAATTCTAGAGAGAATTTTAAAAGCTTCAACAGAATTTCAACAATTTTGAGAGGGATCTGAAAAGTTTCAATGGGAATGGGAAGAATTGGGAGAAAAAATTGGAAAATTTTTAAGGGACTTTGAAAAAATTTCAACCGGAATTTTGGCAATTTTTTGACGTGAAATTGTAAACATGTGGACATGGATTTTGAAAATTCTAGAGAGAATTTTAAAAGCTTTAACAGAATTTCTACAATTCTGAGAGGGATTTGAAAAGTTTCAATGGGAATGGGAAGAATTGGGACAAAAATGGGAAAACTTTTAAGGGACTTTGAAAAAAATTCAACTGGAATTTTAGCCATTTTTTTACATGAAATTGTAAACATGTGGACATGGATTTTGAAAATTCTAGAGAGAATTTTAAAAGCTTTAACAGAATTTCAACAATTTTGAGAGGGATTTGAAAAGTTTCAAAGGGAATGGAAAGAATTGGGACAAAAATTGGAAAATTTTTAAGGGACTTTGAAAAAATTTCAACTGGAATTTTAGCAATTTTTTGACGTGAAATTGTAAACATGTGGCCATGGATTTTGAAAATTCTAGAGAGAATTTTAAAAGCTTCAAGAGAATTTCAACAATTTTGAGAGGGATTTGAAAAGTTTCAATGGGAATGGGAAGAATTGGGACAAAAATTGGAAAATTTTTCAGGGACTTTGAAAAAATTTCAACTGGAATTTTAGCCATTTTTTGACGTGAAATTGTAAACATGTGGACATGGATTTTGAAAATTCTAGAGAGAATTTTAAAAGCTTCAACAGAATTTCAACAATTTTGAGAGGGATTTGAAAAGCTTCAATGGGAATGGGAAGACTTGGGACAAAAATTGGAAAATTTTTAAGGGACTTTGAAAAATTTCAACTGGAATTTTAGCATTTTTTTTACGTGAAATTGTAAACATGTGGACATGGATTTTGAAAATTCTAGAGAGAATTTTAAAAGCTTCAAGAGAATTTCAACAATTTTGAGAGGGATTTGAAAAGTTTCAATGGGAATGGGAAGAATTGGGACAAATTTGGAAAATTTTTCAGGGACTTTGAAAAAATTTCAACTGGAATTTTAGCCATTTTTTGACGTGAAATTGTAAACATGTGGCCATGGATGAAAATTCTAGAGAGAATTTTAAAAGCTTCAACAGAATTTCAACAATTTTGAGAGGGATTTGAAAAGTTTCAATGGGAATGGGAAGAATTGGGACAAAAATTGGAAAATTTTTCAGGGACTTTGAAAAAATTTCAACTGGAATTTTAGCAATTTTTTGACGTGAAATTGTAAACATGTGGACATGGATTTTGAAAATTCTAGAGAGAATTTTAAAAGCTTCAACAGAATTTCAACAATTTTGAGAGGGATTTGAAAAGTTTTAATGGGAATTGGAAGACTTGAGACAAAAATTGGAAAATTTTTAAGGGACTTTGAAAAAATTTCAACTGGAATTTTAGCAATTTTTTGACGTGAAATTGTAAACATGTGGACATGGATTTTGAAAATTCTAGAGAGAATTTTAAAAGCTTCAAGAGAATTTCAACAATTTTGAGAGGGATTTGAAAAGTTTCAATGGGAATGGGAAGAATTGGGACAAAAATTGGAAAATTTTTAAGGGACTTTGAAAAAATTTCAACTGGAATTTTAGCAATTTTTTTACGTGAAATTGTAAACATGTGGACATGGATTTTGAAAATTCTAGAGAGAATTTTAAAAGCTTCAAGAGAATTTCAACAATTTTGAGAGGGATTTGAAAAGTTTCAATGGGAATGGGAAGAATTGGGACAAAAATTGGAAAATTTTGAAGGGACTTTGAAAAAATTTCAACTGGAATTTTAGCCATTTTTTGACGTGAAATTGTAAACATGTGGCCATGGATTTTGAAAATTCTAGAGAGAATTTTAAAAGCTTCAACAGAATTTCAACAATTTTGAGAGGGATTTGAAAAGTTTCAATGGGAATGGAAGAATTGGGACAAAAATTGGAAAATTTTGAAGGGACTTTGAAAAAATTTCAACTGGAATTTTAGCATTTTTTTTACGTGAAATTGTAAACATGTGGACATGGATTTTGAAAATTCTAGAGAGAATTTTAAAAGCTTCAAGAGAATTTCAACAATTTTGAGAGGGATTTGAAAAGTTTCAAAGGGAATGGAAAGAATTGGGACAAAAATTGGAAAATTTTTAAGGGACTTTGAAAAAATTTCAACTGGAATTTTAGCAATTTTTTGACGTGAAATTGTAAACATGTGGCCATGGATTTTGAAAATTCTAGAGAGAATTTTAAAAGCTTCAACAGAATTTCAACAATTTTGAGAGGGATTTGAAAAGCTTCAATGGGAATGGGAAGACTTGGGACAAAAATGGGAAAATTTTTAAGGGACTTTGAAAAAATTTCAACTGGAATTTTAGCCATTTTTTGACGTGAAATTGTAAACATGTGGACATGGATTTTGAAAATTCTAGAGAGAATTTTAAAAGCTTCAAGAGAATTTCAACAATTTTGAGAGGGATTTGAAAAGTTTCAATGGGAATGGGAAGAATTGGGACAAAAATTGGAAAATTTTTAAGGGACTTTGAAAAAATTTCAACTGGAATTTTAGCCATTTTTGACGTGAAATTGTAAACATGTGGCCATGGATTTTGAAAATTCTAGAGAGAATTTTAAAAGCTTCAAGAGAATTTCAACAATTTTGAGAGGGATTTGAAAAGTTTCAATGGGAATGGGAAGAATTGGGACAAATTTGGAAAATTTTTCAGGGACTTTGAAAAAATTTCAACTGGAATTTTAGCCATTTTTTGACGTGAAATTGTAAACATGTGGCCATGGATTTTGAAAATTCTAGAGAGAATTTTAAAAGCTTCAAGAGAATTTCAACAATTTTGAGAGGGATTTGAAAAGTTTCAATGGGAATGGGAAGAATTGGGACAAAAATTGGAAAATTTTTCAGGGACTTTGAAAAAATTTCAACTGGAATTTTAGCAATTTTTTGACGTGAAATTGTAAACATGTGGACATGGATTTTGAAAATTCTAGAGAGAATTTTAAAAGCTTCAACAGAATTTCAACAATTTTGAGAGGGATTTGAAAAGTTTTAATGGGAATTGGAAGACTTGAGACAAAAATTGGAAAATTTTTAAGGGACTTTGAAAAAATTTCAACTGGAATTTTAGCCATTTTTTGACGTGAAATTGTAAACATGTGGACATGGATTTTGAAAATTCTAGAGAGAATTTTAAAAGCTTCAAGAGAATTTCAACACTTTTGAGAGGGATTTGAAAAGTTTCAATGGGAATGGGAAGAATTGGGACAAAAATTGGAAAATTTTTAAGGGACTTTGAAAAAATTTCAACTGGAATTTTAGCAATTTTTGACGTGAAATTGTAAACATGTGGACATGGATTTTGAAAATTCTAGAGAGAATTTTAAAAGCTTCAAGAGAATTTCAACAATTTTGAGAGGGATTTGAAAAGTTTCAATGGGAATGGGAAGAATTGGGACAAAAATTGGAAAATTTTGAAGGGACTTTGAAAAAATTTCAACTGGAATTTTAGCCATTTTTTGACGTGAAATTGTAAACATGTGGCCATGGATTTTGAAAATTCTAGAGAGAATTTTAAAAGCTTCAACAGAATTTCAACAATTTTGAGAGGGATTTGAAAAGTTTCAATGGGAATGGGAAGAATTGGGACAAAAATTGGAAAATTTTGAAGGGACTTTGAAAAAATTTCAACTGGAATTTTAGCATTTTTTTTACGTGAAATTGTAAACATGTGGACATGGATTTTGAAAATTCTAGAGAGAATTTTAAAAGCTTCAACAGAATTTCAACAATTTTGAGAGGGATTTGAAAAGTTTCAATGGGAATGGGAAGAATTGGGACAAAAATGGGAAAATTTTTAAGGGACTTTGAAAAAATTTCAACTGGAATTTTAGCCATTTTTTTACGTGAAATTGTAAACATGTGGACATGGATTTTGAAAATTCTAGAGAGAATTTTAAAAGCTTCAACAGAATTTCTACAATTTTGAGAGGGATTTGAAAAGTTTCAATGGGAATGGGAAGAATTGGGACAAAAATTGGAAAATTTTTAAGGGACTTTGAAAAAATTTCAACCTGGAATTTTAGCCATTTTTTAACATGAAATTGTAAACATGTGGACATGGATTTTGAAATTCTAGAGAGAATTTTAAAAGCTTCAACAGAATTTCAACAATTTTGAGAGGGATTTGAAAAGTTTCAATGGGAATGGGAAGAATTGGGACAAAAATTGGAAAATTTTTAAGGGACTTTGAAAAAATTTCAACTGGAATTTTAGCAATTTTTTAATGTGAAATTGTAAACATGTGGCCATGGATTTTGAAAATTCTAGAGAGAATTTTTAAAGCTTCAAGAGAATTTCAACAATTTTGAGAGGGATTTGAAAAGTTTCAATGGGAATGGGAAGAATTGGGACAAAAATTGGAAAATTTTTAAGGGACTTTGAAAAATTTCAACTGGAATTTTAGCAATTTTTTGACGTGAAATTGTAAACATGTGGACATGGATTTTGAAAATTCTAGAGAGAATTTAAAAGCTTCAAGAGAATTTCAACAATTTTGAGAGGGATTTGAAAAGTTTCAATGGGAATGGGAAGAATTGGGACAAAAATTGGAAAATTTTTAAGGCACTTTGAAAAAATTTCAACTGGAATTTTAGAATTTTTTTGAAGTGAAATTGTAAACATGTGGACATGGATTTTGAAAATTCTAGAGAGAATTTTAAAAGCTTTAACAGAATTTCTACAATTCTGAGAGGGATTTGAAAAGTTTCAATGGGAATGGGAAGAATTGGGACAAAAATGGGAAAACTTTTAAGGGACTTGGAAAAAAATTCAACTGGAATTTTAGCCATTTTTTTACATGAAATTGTAAACATGTGGACATGGATTTTGAAAATTCTAGAGAGAATTTTAAAAGCTTCAACAGAATTTCAACAATTTTGAGAGGGATTTGAAAAGTTTCAAAGGGAATGGAAAGAATTGGGACAAAAATTGGAAAATTTTTAAGGGACTTTGAAAAAATTTCAACTGGAATTTTAGCAATTTTTGACGTGAAATTGTAAACATGTGGCCATGGATTTTGAAAATTCTAGAGAGAATTTTAAAAGCTTCAACAGAATTTCAACAATTTTGAGAGGGATTTGAAAAGCTTCAATGGGAATGGGGAAGACTTGGGACAAAAATGGGAAAATTTTTAAGGGACTTTGAAAAAATTTCAACTGGAATTTTAGCCATTTTTTGACGTGAAATTGTAAACATGTGGACATGGATTTTGAAAATTCTAGAGAGAATTTTAAAAGCTTCAAGAGAATTTCAACAATTTTGAGAGGGATTTGAAAAGTTTCAATGGGAATGGGAAGAATCGGGACAAAAATTGGAAAATTTTTCAGGGACTTTGAAAAAATTTCAACTGGAATTTTAGCATTTTTTTTACGTGAAATTGTAAACATGTGGCCATGGATTTTGAAAATTCTAGAGAGAATTTTAAAAGCTTCAACAGAATTTCAACAATTTTGAGAGGGATTTGAAAAGCTTCAATGGGAATGGGAAGACTTGGGACAAAAATGGGAAAATTTTTAAGGGACTTTGAAAAAAATTTCAACTGGAATTTTAGCCATTTTTTGACGTGAAATTGTAAACATGTGGACATGGATTTTGAAAATTCTAGAGAGAATTTTAAAAGCTTCAAGAGAATTTCAACAATTTTGAGAGGGATTTGAAAAGTTTCAATGGGAATGGGAAGAATTGGGACAAAAATTGGAAAATTTTTAAGGGACTTTGAAAAAATTTCATCTGGAATTTAGCAATTTTTTAATGTGAAATTGTAAACATGTGGCCATGGATTTTGAAAATTCTAGAGAGAATTTTTAAAGCTTCAAGAGAATTTCAACAATTTTGAGAGGGATTTGAAAAGTTTCAATGGGAATGGGAAGAATTGGGACAAAAATTTGAAAATTTTTAAGGGACTTTGAAAAAATTTCAACTGGAATTTTAGCCATTTTTTGACGTGAAATTGTAAACATGTGGACATGGATTTTGAAAATTCTAGAGAGAATTTTAAAAGCTTCAAGAGAATTTCAACAATTTTGAGAGGGATTTGAAAAGTTTCAATGGGAATGGGAAGAATTGGGACAAAAATTGGAAAATTTTTAAGGCACTTTGAAAAAATTTCAACTGGAATTTTAGAATTTTTTTGACGTGAAATTGTAAACATGTGGCCATGGATTTTGAAATTCTAGAGAGAATTTTAAAAGCTTCAACAGAATTTCAACAATTTTGAGAGGGGATTTGAAAAGTTTCAATGGGAATGGGAAGAATTGGGACAAAAATGGGAAAATTTTTAAGGGACTTTGAAAAAATTCAACCGGAATTTTGGCAATTTTTTGACGTGAAATTGTAAACATGTGGACATGGATTTTGAAAATTCTAGAGAGAATTTTAAAAGCTTCAACAGAATTTCTACAATTCTGAGAGGGATTTGAAAGTTTCAATGGGAATGGGAAGAATTGGGACAAAAATGGGAAAACTTCTAAGGGACGTTGAAAAAAATTCAACTGGAATTTTAGCCATTTTTTACATGAAATTGTAAACATGTGGACATGGATTTTGAAAATTCTAGAGAGAATTTTAAAAGCTTCAACAGAATTTCAACAATTTTGAGAGGGATTTGAAAAGTTTCAATGGGAATGGGAAGAATTGGGACAAAAATTGGAAAATTTTTCAGGGACTTTGAAAAAATTTCAACTGGAATTTTAGCCATTTTTTGACGTGAAATTGTAAACATGTGGACATGGATTTTGAAAATTCTAGAGAGAATTTAAAAGCTTCAACAGAATTTCAACAATTTTGAGAGGGATTTGAAAAGTTTCAATGGGAATGGGAAGAATTGGGACAAAAATTGGAAAATTTTTAGGGACTTTGAAAAAATTTCAACTGGAATTTTAGCCATTTTTGACGTGAAATTGTAAACATGTGGACATGGATTTTGAAAATTCTAGAGAAAATTTTAAAAGCTTCAAGAGAATTTCAACAATTTTGAGAGGGGATTTGAAAAGTTTCAATGGGAATGGGAAGAATTGGGACAAAATTGGAAAATTTTTAAGGGACTTTGAAAAAATTTCAACTGGAATTTTAGCCATTTTTTGACGTGAAATTGTAAACATGTGGCCATGGATTTTGAAAATTCTAGAGAGAATTTTAAAAGCTTCAACAGAATTTCAACAATTTTGAGAGGGATTTGAAAAGTTTCAATGGGAATGGGAAGAATTGGGACAAAAATGGGAAAATTTTTAAGGGACTTTGAAAAAATTTCAACTGGAATTTTAGCCATTTTTTGACGTGAAATTGTAAACATGTGGACATGGATTTTGAAAATTCTAGAGAGAATTTTAAAAGCTTCAAGAGAATTTCAACAATTTTGAGAGGGATTTGAAAAGTTTCAATGGGAATGGGAAGAATTGGGACAAAAATTGGAAAATTTTTCAGGGACTTTGAAAAAATTTCAACTGGAATTTTAGCATTTTTTTTACGTGAAATTGTAAACATGTGGCCATGGATTTTGAAAATTCTAGAGAGAATTTTAAAAGCTTCAACAGAATTTCAACAATTTTGAGAGGGATTTGAAAAGCTTCAATGGGAATGGGAAGACTTGGGACAAAAATTGGAAAATTTTTAAGGGACTTTGAAAAAATTTCAACTGGAATTTTAGCCATTTTTTGACGTGAAATTGTAAACATGTGGACATGGATTTTGAAAATTCTAGAGAGAATTTTAAAGCTTCAAGAGAATTTCAACAATTTTGAGAGGGATTTGAAAAGTTTCAATGGGAATGGGAAGAATTGGGACAAAAATTGGAAAATTTTTAAGGGACTTTGAAAAAATTTCATCTGGAATTTTAGCAATTTTTTAATGTGAAATTGTAAACATGTGGCCATGGATTTTGAAAATTCTAGAGAGAATTTTTAAAGCTTCAAGAGAATTTCAACAATTTTGAGAGGGATTTGAAAAGTTTCAATGGGAATGGGAAGAATTGGGACAAAAATTTGAAAATTTTTAAGGGACTTTGAAAAAATTTCAACTGGAATTTTAGCCATTTTTTGACGTGAAATTGTAAACATGTGGACATGGATTTTGAAAATTCTAGAGAGAATTTTAAAAGCTTCAAGAGAATTTCAACAATTTTGAGAGGGATTTGAAAAGTTTCAATGGGAATGGGAAGAATTGGGACAAAAATTGGAAAATTTTTAAGGCACTTTGAAAAAATTTCAACTGGAATTTTAGAATTTTTTTGACGTGAAATTGTAAACATGTGGCCATGGATTTTGAAAATTCTAGAGAGAATTTTAAAAGCTTCAACAGAATTTCAACAATTTTGAGAGGGATTTGAAAAGTTTCAATGGGAATGGGAAGAATTGGGACAAAAATGGGAAAATTTTTAAGGGACTTTGAAAAAATTTCAACCGGAATTTTGGCAATTTTTTGACGTGAAATTGTAAACATGTGGACATGGATTTTGAAAATTCTAGAGAGAATTTTAAAAGCTTCAACAGAATTTCTACAATTCTGAGAGGGATTTGAAAAGTTTCAATGGGAATGGGAAGAATTGGGACAAAAATGGGAAAACTTCTAAGGGACTTTGAAAAAAATTCAACTGGAATTTTAGCCATTTTTTTACATGAAATTGTAAACATGTGGACATGGATTTTGAAAATTCTAGAGAGAATTTTAAAAGCTTCAACAGAATTTCAACAATTTTGAGAGGGATTTGAAAAGTTTCAATGGGAATGGGAAGAATTGGGACAAAAATGGGAAAATTTTTAAGGGACTTTGAAAAAATTTCAACTGGAATTTTAGCAATTTTTTGACGTGAAATTGTAAACATGTTGAAGTGGATTTTGAAAATTCTAGAGAGAATTTTAAAAGCTTCAACAGAATTTCAACAATTTTGAGAGGGATTTGAAAAGTTTCAATGGGAATGGGAAGAATTGGGACAAAAATTGGAAAATTTTTCAGGGACTTTGAAAAAATTTCAACTGGAATTTTAGCATTTTTTTTACGTGAAATTGTAAACATGTGGACATGGATTTTGAAAATTCTAGAGAGAATTTTAAAAGCTTCAAGAGAATTTCAACAATTTTGAGAGGGATTTGAAAAGTTTCAATGGGAATGGGAAGAATTGGGACAAAAATTGGAAAATTTTTCAGGGACTTTGAAAAAATTTCAACTGGAATTTTAGCCATTTTTTGACGTGAAATTGTAAACATGTGGACATGGATTTTGAAAATTCTAGAGAGAATTTTAAAAGCTTCAACAGAATTTCAACAATTTTGAGAGGGATTTGAAAAGTTTCAATGGGAATGGGAAGAATTGGGACAAAAATGGGAAAATTTTTAAGGGACTTTGAAAAAATTTCAACTGGAATTTTAGCCATTTTTTGACGTGAAATTGTAAACATGTGGACATGGATTTTGAAAATTCTAGAGAAAATTTTAAAAGCTTCAAGAGAATTTCAACAATTTTGAGAGGGATTTGAAAAGTTTCAATGGGAATGGGAAGAATTGGGACAAAAATTGGAAAATTTTTAAGGGACTTTGAAAAAATTTCAACTGGAATTTTAGCCATTTTTTGACGTGAAATTGTAAACATGTGGCCATGGATTTTGAAAATTCTAGAGAGAATTTTAAAAGCTTCAACAGAATTTCAACAATTTTGAGAGGGATTTGAAAAGTTTCAATGGGAATGGGAAGAATTGGGACAAAAATGGGAAAATTTTTAAGGGACTTTGAAAAAATTTCAACTGGAATTTTAGCAATTTTTTGACGTGAAATTGTAAACATGTTGAAGTGGATTTTGAAAATTCTAGAGAGAATTTTAAAAGCTTCAACAGAATTTCAACAATTTTGAGAGGGATTTGAAAAGTTTCAATGGGAATGGGAAGAATTGGGACAAAAATTGGAAAATTTTTAAGGGACTTTGAAAAAATTTCAACTGGAATTTTAGCATTTTTTTTACGTGAAATTGTAAACATGTGGACATGGATTTTGAAAATTCTAGAGAGAATTTTAAAAGCTTCAAGAGAATTTCAACAATTTTGAGAGGGATTTGAAAAGTTTCAATGGGAATGGGAAGAATTGGGACAAAAATTGGAAAATTTTTAAGGGACTTTGAAAAAATTTCAACTGGAATTTTAGCAATTTTTTGACGTGAAATTGTAAACATGTGGCCATGGATTTTGAAAATTCTAGAGAGAATTTTAAAAGCTTCAAGAGAATTTCAACAATTTTGAGAGGGATTTGAAAAGTTTCAATGGGAATGGGAAGAATTGGGACAAAAATTGGAAAATTTTTAAGGGACTTTGAAAAAATTTCAACTGGAATTTTAGCCATTTTTTGACGTGAAATTGTAAACATGTGGACATGGATTTTGAAAATTCTAGAGAGAATTTTTAAAGCTTCAAGAGAATTTCAACAATTTTGAGAGGGATTTGAAAAGTTTCAATGGGAATGGGAAGAATTGGGACAAAAATTGGAACATTTTTAAGGGACTTTGAAAAAATTCCAACTGGAATTTTAGCCATTTTTTGACGTGAAATTGTAAACATGTGGCCATGGATTTTGAAAATTCTAGAGAGAATTTTAAAAGCTTCAACAGAATTTCAACAATTTTGAGAGGGATTTGAAAAGTTTCAATGGGAATGGGAAGAATTGGGACAAAAATTGGAAAATTTTTAAGGGACTTTGAAAAAATTTCAACTGGAATTTTAGCATTTTTTTTACGTGAAATTGTAAACATGTGGACATGGATTTTGAAAATTCTAGAGAGAATTTTAAAAGCTTCAACAGAATTTCAACAATTTTGAGAGGGATTTGAAAAGTTTCAATGGGAATGGGAAGAATTGGGACAAAAATTGGAAAATTTTTAAGGGACTTTGAAAAAATTTCAACTGGAATTTTAGCAATTTTTTGACGTGAAATTGTAAACATGTGGCCATGGATTTTGAAAATTCTAGAGAGAATTTTAAAAGCTTCAACAGAATTTCTACAATTTTGAGAGGGATTTGAAAAGTTTCAATGGGAATGGGAAGAATTGGGACAAAAATTGGAAAATTTTTAAGGGACTTTGAAAAAATTTCAACTGGAATTTTAGCATTTTTTTTACGTGAAATTGTAAACATGTGGACATGGATTTTGAAAATTCTAGAGAGAATTTTAAAAGCTTTAACAGAATTTCTACAATTCTGAGAGGGATTTGAAAAGTTTCAATGGGAATGGGAAGAATTGGGACAAAAATGGGAAAATTTTTAAGGGACTTTGAAAAAATTTCAACTGGAATTTTAGCCATTTTTTTACATGAAATTGTAAACATGTGGACATGGATTTTGAAAATTCTAGAGAGAATTTTAAAAGCTTCAACAGAATTTCAACAATTTTGAGAGGGATTTGAAAAGTTTCAATGGGAATGGGAAGAATTGGGACAAAAATTGGAAAATTTTTAAGGGACTTTGAAAAAATTTCAACTGGAATTTTAGCCATTTTTTGACGTGAAATTGTAAACATGTGGACATGGATTTTGAAAATTCTAGAGAGAATTTTAAAAGCTTCAACAGAATTTCAACAATTTTGAGAGGGATTTGAAAAGTTTCAATGGGAATGGGAAGAATTGGGACAAAAATTGGAAAATTTTTCAGGGACTTTGAAAAAATTTCAACTGGAATTTTAGCATTTTTTTTACGTGAAATTGTAAACATGTGGACATGGATATGGAAAATTCTAGAGAGAATTTTAAAAGCTTCAAGAGAATTTCAACAATTTTGAGAGGGATTTGAAAAGTTTCAATGGGAATGGGAAGAATTGGGACAAAAATTGGAAAATTTTTAAGGGACTTTGAAAAAAATTCAACTGGAATTTTAGCCATTTTTTGACATGAAATTGTAAACATGTGGACATGGATTTTGAAAATTCTAGAGAGAATTTTAAAAGCTTCAAGAGAATTTCAACAATTTTGAGAGGGATTTGAAAAGTTTCAATGGGAATGGGAAGAATTGGGACAAAAATGGGAAAATTTTTCAGGGACTTTGAAAAAATTTCAACTGGAATTTTAGCAATTTTTTGACGTGAAATTGTAAACATGTGGACATGGATTTTGAAAATTCTAGAGAGAATTTTAAAAGCTTCAACAGAATTTCAACAATTTTGAGAGGGATTTGAAAAGTTTCAATGGGAATGGGAAGAATTGGGACAAAAATTGGAAAATTTTTAAGGGACTTTGAAAAAATTTCAACTGGAATTTTAGCAATTTTTTGACGTGAAATTGTAAACATGTGGACATGGATTTTGAAAATTCTAGAGAGAATTTTAAAAGCTTCAAGAGAATTTCAACAATTTTGAGAGGGATTTGAAAAGTTTCAATGGGAATGGGAAGAATTGGGACAAAAATTGGAAAATTTTTAAGGCACTTTGAAAAAATTTCAACTGGAATTTTAGAATTTTTTTTACGTGAAATTGTAAACATGTGGACATGGATTTTGAAAATTCTAGAGAGAATTTTAAAAGCTTCAACAGAATTTCAACAATTTTGAGAGGGATTTGAAAAGTTTCAATGGGAATGGGAAGAATTGGGACAAAAATTGGAAAATTTTTAAGGGACTTTGAAAAAATTTCAACTGGAATTTTAGCCATTTTTTGACGTGAAATTGTAAACATGTGGACATGGATTTTGAAAATTCTAGAGAGAATTTTAAAAGCTTCAACAGAATTTCAACAATTTTGAGAGGGATTTGAAAAGTTTCAATGGGAATGGGAAGAATTGGGACAAAAATTGGAAAATTTTTCAGGGACTTTGAAAAAATTTCAACTGGAATTTTAGCATTTTTTTGACGTGAAATTGTAAACATGTGGACATGGATATGGAAAATTCTAGAGAGAATTTTAAAAGCTTCAAGAGAATTTCAACAATTTTGAGAGGGATTTGAAAAGTTTCAATGGGAATGGGAAGAATTGGGACAAAAATTGGAAAATTTTTAAGGGACTTTGAAAAAATTTCAACTGGAATTTTAGCCATTTTTTGACATGAAATTGTAAACATGTGGACATGGATTTTGAAAATTCTAGAGAGAATTTTAAAAGCTTCAAGAGAATT
Organism: Streptopelia decaocto; assembly: GCF_964273445.1. Lineage (NCBI taxonomy): Eukaryota > Metazoa > Chordata > Aves > Columbiformes > Columbidae > Streptopelia > Streptopelia decaocto. The sequence goes on along the minus strand of NW_028116706.1, from coordinate 36,638 downwards.
TCAACAATTTTGAGAGGGATTTGAAAAGTTTCAATGGGAATGGGAAGAATTGGGACAAAAATGGGAAAATTTTTCAGGGACTTTGAAAAAATTTCAACTGGAATTTTAGCAATTTTTTGACGTGAAATTGTAAACATGTGGACATGGATTTTGAAAATTCTAGAGAGAATTTTAAAAGCTTCAAGAGAATTTCAACAATTTTGAGAGGGATTTGAAAAGTTTCAATGGGAATGGGAAGAATTGGGACAAAAATTGGAAAATTTTTAAGGGACTTTGAAAAAATTTCAACTGGAATTTTAGCAATTTTTTGACGTGAAATTGTAAACATGTGGACATGGATTTTGAAAATTCTAGAGAGAATTTTAAAAGCTTCAAGAGAATTTCAACAATTTTGAGAGGGATTTGAAAAGTTTCAATGGGAATGGGAAGAATTGGGACAAAAATTGGAAAATTTTTAAGGCACTTTGAAAAAATTTCAACTGGAATTTTAGAATTTTTTTTACGTGAAATTGTAAACATGTGGACATGGATTTTGAAAATTCTAGAGAGAATTTTAAAAGCTTCAACAGAATTTCAACAATTTTGAGAGGGATCTGAAAAGTTTCAATGGGAATGGGAAGAATTGGGACAAAAATGGGAAAATTTTTAAGGGACTTTGAAAAAATTTCAACCGGAATTTTGGCAATTTTTTGACGTGAAATTGTAAACATGTGGACATGGATTTTGAAAATTCTAGAGAGAATTTTAAAAGCTTTAACAGAATTTCTACAATTCTGAGAGGGATTTGAAAAGTTTCAATGGGAATGGGAAGAATTGGGACAAAAATTGGAAAACTTTTAAGGGACTTTGAAAAAAATTCAACTGGAATTTTAGCCATTTTTTTATATGAAATTGTAAACATGTGGACATGGATGTTGAAAATTCTAGAGAGAATTTTAAAAGCTTTAACAGAATTTCAACAATTTTGAGAGGGATTTGAAAAGTTTCAATGGGAATGGGAAGAATTGGGACAAAAATGGGAAAATTTTTAAGGGACTTTGAAAAAATTTCAACTGGAATTTTAGCAATTTTTGGACGTGAAATTGTAAACATGTGGACATGGATTTTGAAAATTCTAGAGAGAATTTTAAAAGCTTCAAGAGAATTTCAACAATTTTGAGAGGGATTTGAAAAGTTTCAATGGGAATGGGAAGAATTGGGACAAAAATTGGAAAATTTTTAAGTGACTTTGAAAAAATTTCAACTGGAATTTTAGCCATTTTTTTACGTGAAATTGTAAACATGTGGACATGGATTTTGAAAATTCTAGAGAGAATTTTAAAAGCTTCAACAGAATTTCAACAATTTTGAGAGGGATTTGAAAAGTTTCAATGGGAATGGGAAGAATTGGGACAAAAATTGGAAAATTTTTAAGGGACTTTGAAAAAATTTCAACTGGAATTTTAGCCATTTTTTGACGTGAAATTGTAAACATGTGGACATGGATTTTGAAAATTCTAGAGAGAATTTTAAAAGCTTCAAGAGAATTTCAACAATTTTGAGAGGGATTTGAAAAGTTTCAATGGGAATGGGAAGAATTGGGACAAAAATTGGAAAATTTTTAAGGGACTTTGAAAAAATTTCAACTGGAATTTTAGCAATTTTTTGACGTGAAATTGCAAACATGTGGACATGGATTTTGAAAATTCTAGAGAGAATTTTAAAAGCTTCAACAGAATTTCAACAATTTTGAGAGGGATTTGAAAAGTTTCAATGGGAATGGGAAGAATTGGGACAAAAATTGGAAAATTTTTAAGGGACTTTGAAAAAATTTCAACTGGAATTTTAGCAATTTTTTGACGTGAAATTGTAAACATGTGGCCATGGATTTTGAAAATTCTAGAGAGAATTTTAAAAGCTTCAAGAGAATTTCAACAATTTTGAGAGGGATTTGAAAAGTTTCAATGGGAATGGGAAGAATTGGGACAAAAATTGGAAAATTTTGAAGGGACTTTGAAAAAATTTCAACTGGAATTTTAGCATTTTTTTGACGTGAAATTGGAAACATGTGGACATAGATATGGAAAATTCTAGAGAGAATTTTAAAAGCTTCAAGAGAATTTCAACAATTTTGAGAGGGATTTGAAAAGTTTCAATGGGAATGGGAAGAATTGGGACAAAAATTGGAAAATTTTTAAGGGACTTTGAAAAAATTTCAACTGGAATTTTAGCATTTTTTTTACGTGAAATTGTAAACATGTGGACATGGATTTTGAAAATTCTAGAGAGAATTTTAAAAGCTTCAAGAGAATTTCAACAATTTTGAGAGGGATTTGAAAAGTTTCAATGGGAATGGGAAGAATTGGGACAAAAATTGGAAAATTTTGAAGGGACTTTGAAAAAATTTCAACTGGAATTTTAGCAATTTTTGGACGTGAAATTGTAAACATGTGGACATGGATTTTGAAAATTCTAGAGAGAATTTTAAAAGCTTCAACAGAATTTCAACAATTTTGAGAGGGATTTGAAAAGTTTCAATGGGAATGGGAAGAATTGGGACAAAAATTGGAAAATTTTTAAGGGACTTTGAAAAAATTTCAACTGGAATTTTAGCCATTTTTTGACGTGAAATTGTAAACATGTGGACATGGATATGGAAAATTCTAGAGAGAATTTTAAAAGCTTCAAGAGAATTTCAACAATTTTGAGAGGGATTTGAAAAGTTTCAATGGGAATGGGAAGAATTGGGACAAAAATTGGAAAATTTTTAAGGGACTTTGAAAAAATTTCAACTGGAATTTTAGCATTTTTTTTACGTGAAATTGTAAACATGTGGACATGGATTTTGAAAATTCTAGAGAGAATTTTAAAAGCTTCAAGAGAATTTCAACAATTTTGAGAGGGATTTGAAAAGTTTCAATGGGAATGGGAAGAATTGGGACAAAAATTGGAAAATTTTGAAGGGACTTTGAAAAAATTTCAACTGGAATTTTAGCAATTTTTGGACGTGAAATTGTAAACATGTGGACATGGATTTTGAAAATTCTAGAGAGAATTTTAAAAGCTTCAAGAGAATTTCAACAATTTTGAGAGGGATTTGAAAAGTTTCAATGGGAATGGGAAGAATTGGGACAAAAATTGGAAAATTTTGAAGGGACTTTGAAAAAATTTCAACTGGAATTTTAGCCATTTTTTGACGTGAAATTGTAAACATGTGGACATGGATTTTGAAAATTCTAGAGAGAATTTTAAAAGCTTCAACAGAATTTCAACAATTTTGAGAGGGATTTGAAAAGTTTCAATGGGAATGGGAAGAATTGGGACAAAAATTGGAAAATTTTTAAGGGACTTTGAAAAAATTTCAACTGGAATTTTAGCCATTTTTTGACGTGAAATTGTAAACATGTGGACATGGATTTTGAAAATTCTAGAGAGAATTTTAAAAGCTTCAACAGAATTTCAACAATTTTGAGAGGGATTTGAAAAGTTTCAATGGGAATGGGAAGAATTGGGACAAAAATTGGAAAATTTTTAAGGGACTTTGAAAAAATTTCAACTGGAATTTTAGCCATTTTTTGACGTGAAATTGTAAACATGTGGACATGGATTTTGAAAATTCTAGAGAGAATTTTAAAAGCTTCAACAGAATTTCAACAATTTTGAGAGGGATTTGAAAAGTTTCCATGGGAATGGGAAGAATTGGGACAAAAATTGGAAAATTTTTCAGGGACTTTGAAAAAATTTCAACTGGAATTTTAGCATTTTTTTTACGTGAAATTGTAAACATGTGGACATAGATATGGAAAATTCTAGAGAGAATTTTAAAAGCTTCAAGAGAATTTCAACAATTTTGAGAGGGATTTGAAAAGTTTCAATGGGAATGGGAAGAATTGGGACAAAAATTGGAAAATTTTTAAGGGACTTTGAAAAAATTTCAACTGGAATTTTAGCAATTTTTTAATGTGAAATTGTAAACATGTGGCCATGGATTTTGAAAATTCTAGAGAGAATTTTTAAAGCTTCAAGAGAATTTCAACAATTTTGAGAGGGATTTGAAAAGTTTCAATGGGAATGGGAAGAATTGGGACAAAAATTGGAAAATTTTGAAGGGACTTTGAAAAAATTTCAACTGGAATTTTAGCCATTTTTTGACGTGAAATTGTAAACATGTGGACATGGATTTTGAAAATTCTAGAGAGAATTTTAAAAGCTTCAAGAGAATTTCAACAATTTTGAGAGGGATTTGAAAAGTTTCAATGGGAATGGGAAGAATTGGGACAAAAATTGGAAAATTTTGAAGGGACTTTGAAAAAATTTCAACTGGAATTTTAGCAATTTTTTGACGTGAAATTGTAAACATGTGGCCATGGATTTTGAAAATTCTAGAGAGAATTTTAAAAGCTTCAAGAGAATTTCAACAATTTTGAGAGGGATTTGAAAAGTTTCAATGGGAATGGGAAGAATTGGGACAAAAATTGGAAAATTTTTCAGGGACTTTGAAAAAATTTCAACTGGAATTTTAGCATTTTTTTACGTGAAATTGTAAACATGTGGACATGGATATGGAAAATTCTAGAGAGAATTTTAAAAGCTTCAAGAGAATTTCAACAATTTTGAGAGGGATTTGAAAAGTTTCAATGGGAATGGGAAGAATTGGGGCAAAAATTGGAAAATTTTTAAGGGACTTTGAAAAAATTTCAACTGGAATTTTAGCATTTTTTTTACGTGAAATTGTAAACATGTGGACATGGATTTTGAAAATTCTAGAGAGAATTTTAAAAGCTTCAAGAGAATTTCAACAATTTTGAGAGGGATTTGAAAAGTTTCAATGGGAATGGGAAGAATTGGGACAAAAATTGGAAAATTTTTAAGGGACTTTGAAAAAATTTCAACTGGAATTTTAGCAATTTTTGGACGTGAAATTGTAAACATGTGGACATGGATATGGAAAATTCTAGAGAGAATTTTAAAAGCCTCAACAGAATTTCAACAATTTTGAGAGGGATTTGAAAAGTTTCAATGGGAATGGGAAGAATTGGGACAAAAATTGGAAAATTTTTAAGGGACTTTGAAAAAATTTCAACTGGAATTTTAGCCATTTTTTGACGTGAAATTGTAAACATGTGGCCATGGATTTTGAAAATTCTAGAGAGAATTTTAAAAGCTTCAACAGAATTTCAACAATTTTGAGAGGGATTTGAAAAGTTTCAATGGGAATGGGAAGAATTGGGACAAAAATTGGAAAATTTTTAAGGGACTTTGAAAAAATTTCAACTGGAATTTTAGCCATTTTTTTACATGAAATTGTAAACATGTGGACATGGATTTTGAAAATTCTAGAGAGAATTTTAAAAGCTTCAACAGAATTTCAACAATTTTGAGAGGGATTTGAAAAGTTTCAATGGGAATGGGAAGAATTGGGACAAAAATTGGAAAATTTTTAAGGGACTTTGAAAAAATTTCAACTGGAATTTTAGCCATTTTTTGACGTGAAATTGTAAACATGTGGACATGGATTTTGAAAATTCTAGAGAGAATTTTAAAAGCTTCAAGAGAATTTCAACAATTTTGAGAGGGATTTGAAAAGTTTCAATGGGAATGGGAAGAATTGGGACAAAAATTGGAAAATTTTTAAGGGACTTTGAAAAAATTTCAACTGGAATTTTAGCATTTTTTTTACGTGAAATTGTAAACATGTGGACATGGATTTTGAAAATTCTAGAGAGAATTTTAAAAGCTTCAAGAGAATTTCAACAATTTTGAGAGGGATTTGAAAAGTTTCAATGGGAATGGGAAGAATTGGGACAAAAATTGGAAAATTTTGAAGGGACTTTGAAAAAATTTCAACTGGAATTTTAGCAATTTTTGGACGTGAAATTGTAAACATGTGGACATGGATTTTGAAAATTCTAGAGAGAATTTTAAAAGCTTTAACAGAATTTCTACAATTCTGAGAGGGATTTGAAAAGTTTCAATGGGAATGGGAAGAATTGGGACAAAAATTGGAAAACTTTTAAGGGACTTTGAAAAAAATTCAACTGGAATTTTAGCCATTTTTTTATATGAAATTGTAAACATGTGGACATGGATGTTGAAAATTCTAGAGAGAATTTTAAAAGCTTTAACAGAATTTCAACAATTTTGAGAGGGATTTGAAAAGTTTCAATGGGAATGGGAAGAATTGGGACAAAAATTGGAAAATTTTTAAGGGACTTTGAAAAAATTTCAACTGGAATTTTAGCCATTTTTTGACGTGAAATTGTAAACATGTGGACATGGATTTTGAAAATTCTAGAGAGAATTTTAAAAGCCTCAACAGAATTTCAACAATTTTGAGAGGGATTTGAAAAGTTTCAATGGGAATGGGAAGAATTGGGACAAAAATTGGAAAATTTTTAAGGGACTTTGAAAAAATTTCAACTGGAATTTTAGCCATTTTTTGACGTGAAATTGTAAACATGTGGCCATGGATTTTGAAAATTCTAGAGAGAATTTTAAAAGCTTCAACAGAATTTCAACAATTTTGAGAGGGATTTGAAAAGTTTCAATGGGAATGGGAAGAATTGGGACAAAAATTGGAAAATTTTGAAGGGACTTTGAAAAAATTTCAACTGGAATTTTAGCAATTTTTTGACGTGAAATTGTAAACATGTGGCCATGGATTTTGAAAATTCTAGAGAGAATTTTAAAAGCTTCAAGAGAATTTCAACAATTTTGAGAGGGATTTGAAAAGTTTCAATGGGAATGGGAAGAATTGGGACAAAAATTGGAAAATTTTTCAGGGACTTTGAAAAAATTTCAACTGGAATTTTAGCATTTTTTTACGTGAAATTGTAAACATGTGGACATGGATATGGAAAATTCTAGAGAGAATTTTAAAAGCTTCAAGAGAATTTCAACAATTTTGAGAGGGATTTGAAAAGTTTCAATGGGAATGGGAAGAATTGGGGCAAAAATTGGAAAATTTTTAAGGGACTTTGAAAAAATTTCAACTGGAATTTTAGCATTTTTTTTACGTGAAATTGTAAACATGTGGACATGGATTTTGAAAATTCTAGAGAGAATTTTAAAAGCTTCAAGAGAATTTCAACAATTTTGAGAGGGATTTGAAAAGTTTCAATGGGAATGGGAAGAATTGGGACAAAAATTGGAAAATTTTTAAGGGACTTTGAAAAAATTTCAACTGGAATTTTAGCAATTTTTGGACGTGAAATTGTAAACATGTGGACATGGATTTTGAAAATTCTAGAGAGAATTTTAAAAGCCTCAACAGAATTTCAACAATTTTGAGAGGGATTTGAAAAGTTTCAATGGGAATGGGAAGAATTGGGACAAAAATTGGAAAATTTTTAAGGGACTTTGAAAAAATTTCAACTGGAATTTTAGCCATTTTTTGACGTGAAATTGTAAACATGTGGCCATGGATTTTGAAAATTCTAGAGAGAATTTTAAAAGCTTCAACAGAATTTCAACAATTTTGAGAGGGATTTGAAAAGTTTCAATGGGAATGGGAAGAATTGGGACAAAAATTGGAAAATTTTTAAGGGACTTTGAAAAAATTTCAACTGGAATTTTAGCCATTTTTTTACATGAAATTGTAAACATGTGGACATGGATTTTGAAAATTCTAGAGAGAATTTTAAAAGCTTCAACAGAATTTCAACAATTTTGAGAGGGATTTGAAAAGTTTCAATGGGAATGGGAAGAATTGGGACAAAAATTGGAAAATTTTTAAGGGACTTTGAAAAAATTTCAACTGGAATTTTAGCCATTTTTTGACGTGAAATTGTAAACATGTGGACATGGATTTTGAAAATTCTAGAGAGAATTTTAAAAGCTTCAACAGAATTTCAACAATTTTGAGAGGGATTTGAAAAGTTTCAATGGGAATGGGAAGAATTGGGACAAAAATTGGAAAATTTTTAAGGGACTTTGAAAAAATTTCAACTGGAATTTTAGCATTTTTTTTACGTGAAATTGTAAACATGTGGACATGGATTTTGAAAATTCTAGAGAGAATTTTAAAAGCTTCAAGAGAATTTCAACAATTTTGAGAGGGATTTGAAAAGTTTCAATGGGAATGGGAAGAATTGGGACAAAAATTGGAAAATTTTTAAGGGACTTTGAAAAAATTTCAACTGGAATTTTAGCAATTTTTGGACGTGAAATTGTAAACATGTGGACATGGATTTTGAAAATTCTAGAGAGAATTTTAAAAGCTTCAAGAGAATTTCAACAATTTTGAGAGGGATTTGAAAAGTTTCAATGGGAATGGGAAGAATTGGGACAAAAATTGGAAAATTTTTAAGGGACTTTGAAAAAATTTCAACTGGAATTTTAGCAATTTTTGGACGTGAAATTGTAAACATGTGGACATGGATATGGAAAATTCTAGAGAGAATTTTAAAAGCCTCAACAGAATTTCAACAATTTTGAGAGGGATTTGAAAAGTTTCAATGGGAATGGGAAGAATTGGGACAAAAATTGGAAAATTTTGAAGGGACTTTGAAAAAATTTCAACTGGAATTTTAGCCATTTTTTGACGTGAAATTGTAAACATGTGGCCATGGATTTTGAAAATTCTAGAGAGAATTTTAAAAGCTTCAACAGAATTTCAACAATTTTGAGAGGGATTTGAAAAGTTTCAATGGGAATGGGAAGAATTGGGACAAAAATTGGAAAATTTTTAAGGGACTTTGAAAAAATTTCAACTGGAATTTTAGCCATTTTTTTACATGAAATTGTAAACATGTGGACATGGATTTTGAAAATTCTAGAGAGAATTTTAAAAGCTTCAACAGAATTTCAACAATTTTGAGAGGGATTTGAAAAGTTTCAATGGGAATGGGAAGAATTGGGACAAAAATTGGAAAATTTTTAAGGGACTTTGAAAAAATTTCAACTGGAATTTTAGCCATTTTTTGACGTGAAATTGTAAACATGTGGACATGGATTTTGAAAATTCTAGAGAGAATTTTAAAAGCTTCAAGAGAATTTCAACAATTTTGAGAGGGATTTGAAAAGTTTCAATGGGAATGGGAAGAATTGGGACAAAAATTGGAAAATTTTTAAGGGACTTTGAAAAAATTTCAACTGGAATTTTAGCATTTTTTTTACGTGAAATTGTAAACATGTGGACATGGATTTTGAAAATTCTAGAGAGAATTTTAAAAGCTTCAAGAGAATTTCAACAATTTTGAGAGGGATTTGAAAAGTTTCAATGGGAATGGGAAGAATTGGGACAAAAATTGGAAAATTTTGAAGGGACTTTGAAAAAATTTCAACTGGAATTTTAGCAATTTTTGGACGTGAAATTGTAAACATGTGGACATGGATTTTGAAAATTCTAGAGAGAATTTTAAAAGCTTTAACAGAATTTCTACAATTCTGAGAGGGATTTGAAAAGTTTCAATGGGAATGGGAAGAATTGGGACAAAAATTGGAAAACTTTTAAGGGACTTTGAAAAAAATTCAACTGGAATTTTAGCCATTTTTTTATATGAAATTGTAAACATGTGGACATGGATGTTGAAAATTCTAGAGAGAATTTTAAAAGCTTTAACAGAATTTCAACAATTTTGAGAGGGATTTGAAAAGTTTCAATGGGAATGGGAAGAATTGGGACAAAAATTGGAAAATTTTTAAGGGACTTTGAAAAAATTTCAACTGGAATTTTAGCCATTTTTTGACGTGAAATTGTAAACATGTGGACATGGATTTTGAAAATTCTAGAGAGAATTTTAAAAGCCTCAACAGAATTTCAACAATTTTGAGAGGGATTTGAAAAGTTTCAATGGGAATGGGAAGAATTGGGACAAAAATTGGAAAATTTTTAAGGGACTTTGAAAAAATTTCAACTGGAATTTTAGCCATTTTTTGACGTGAAATTGTAAACATGTGGCCATGGATTTTGAAAATTCTAGAGAGAATTTTAAAAGCTTCAACAGAATTTCAACAATTTTGAGAGGGATTTGAAAAGTTTCAATGGGAATGGGAAGAATTGGGACAAAAATTGGAAAATTTTGAAGGGACTTTGAAAAAATTTCAACTGGAATTTTAGCAATTTTTTGACGTGAAATTGTAAACATGTGGCCATGGATTTTGAAAATTCTAGAGAGAATTTTAAAAGCTTCAAGAGAATTTCAACAATTTTGAGAGGGATTTGAAAAGTTTCAATGGGAATGGGAAGAATTGGGACAAAAATTGGAAAATTTTTAAGGGACTTTGAAAAAATTTCAACTGGAATTTTAGCATTTTTTTACGTGAAATTGTAAACATGTGGACATGGATATGGAAAATTCTAGAGAGAATTTTAAAAGCTTCAAGAGAATTTCAACAATTTTGAGAGGGATTTGAAAAGTTTCAATGGGAATGGGAAGAATTGGGGCAAAAATTGGAAAATTTTTAAGGGACTTTGAAAAAATTTCAACTGGAATTTTAGCATTTTTTTTACGTGAAATTGTAAACATGTGGACATGGATTTTGAAAATTCTAGAGAGAATTTTAAAAGCTTCAAGAGAATTTCAACAATTTTGAGAGGGATTTGAAAAGTTTCAATGGGAATGGGAAGAATTGGGACAAAAATTGGAAAATTTTTAAGGGACTTTGAAAAAATTTCAACTGGAATTTTAGCAATTTTTGGACGTGAAATTGTAAACATGTGGACATGGATTTTGAAAATTCTAGAGAGAATTTTAAAAGCCTCAACAGAATTTCAACAATTTTGAGAGGGATTTGAAAAGTTTCAATGGGAATGGGAAGAATTGGGACAAAAATTGGAAAATTTTTAAGGGACTTTGAAAAAATTTCAACTGGAATTTTAGCCATTTTTTGACGTGAAATTGTAAACATGTGGCCATGGATTTTGAAAATTCTAGAGAGAATTTTAAAAGCTTCAACAGAATTTCAACAATTTTGAGAGGGATTTGAAAAGTTTCAATGGGAATGGGAAGAATTGGGACAAAAATTGGAAAATTTTTAAGGGACTTTGAAAAAATTTCAACTGGAATTTTAGCCATTTTTTTACATGAAATTGTAAACATGTGGACATGGATTTTGAAAATTCTAGAGAGAATTTTAAAAGCTTCAACAGAATTTCAACAATTTTGAGAGGGATTTGAAAAGTTTCAATGGGAATGGGAAGAATTGGGACAAAAATTGGAAAATTTTTAAGGGACTTTGAAAAAATTTCAACTGGAATTTTAGCCATTTTTTGACGTGAAATTGTAAACATGTGGACATGGATTTTGAAAATTCTAGAGAGAATTTTAAAAGCTTCAACAGAATTTCAACAATTTTGAGAGGGATTTGAAAAGTTTCAATGGGAATGGGAAGAATTGGGACAAAAATTGGAAAATTTTTAAGGGACTTTGAAAAAATTTCAACTGGAATTTTAGCATTTTTTTTACGTGAAATTGTAAACATGTGGACATGGATTTTGAAAATTCTAGAGAGAATTTTAAAAGCTTCAAGAGAATTTCAACAATTTTGAGAGGGATTTGAAAAGTTTCAATGGGAATGGGAAGAATTGGGACAAAAATTGGAAAATTTTTAAGGGACTTTGAAAAAATTTCAACTGGAATTTTAGCAATTTTTGGACGTGAAATTGTAAACATGTGGACATGGATTTTGAAAATTCTAGAGAGAATTTTAAAAGCCTCAACAGAATTTCAACAATTTTGAGAGGGATTTGAAAAGTTTCAATGGGAATGGGAAGAATTGGGACAAAAATTGGAAAATTTTTAAGGGACTTTGAAAAAATTTCAACTGGAATTTTAGCCATTTTTTGACGTGAAATTGTAAACATGTGGCCATGGATTTTGAAAATTCTAGAGAGAATTTTAAAAGCTTCAACAGAATTTCAACAATTTTGAGAGGGATTTGAAAAGTTTCAATGGGAATGGGAAGAATTGGGACAAAAATTGGAAAATTTTTAAGGGACTTTGAAAAAATTTCAACTGGAATTTTAGCCATTTTTTTACATGAAATTGTAAACATGTGGACATGGATTTTGAAAATTCTAGAGAGAATTTTAAAAGCTTCAACAGAATTTCAACAATTTTGAGAGGGATTTGAAAAGTTTCAATGGGAATGGGAAGAATTGGGACAAAAATTGGAAAATTTTTAAGGGACTTTGAAAAAATTTCAACTGGAATTTTAGCCATTTTTTGACGTGAAATTGTAAACATGTGGACATGGATTTTAAAAATTCTAGAGAGAATTTTAAAAGCTTCAACAGAATTTCAACAATTTTGAGAGGGATTTGAAAAGTTTCAATGGGAATGGGAAGAATTGGGACAAAAATTGGAAAATTTTTAAGGGACTTTGAAAAAATTTCAACTGGAATTTTAGCATTTTTTTGACGTGAAATTGTAAACATGTGGACATGGATTTTGAAAATTCTAGAGAGAATTTTAAAAGCTTCAAGAGAATTTCAACAATTTTGAGAGGGATTTGAAAAGTTTCAATGGGAATGGGAAGAATTGGGACAAAAATTGGAAAATTTTGAAGGGACTTTGAAAAAATTTCAACTGGAATTTTAGCAATTTTTGGACGTGAAATTGTAAACATGTGGACATGGATTTTGAAAATTCTAGAGAGAATTTTAAAAGCTTTAACAGAATTTCTACAATTCTGAGAGGGATTTGAAAAGTTTCAATGGGAATGGGAAGAATTGGGACAAAAATTGGAAAACTTTTAAGGGACTTTGAAAAAATTTCAACTGGAATTTTAGCCATTTTTTTATATGAAATTGTAAACATGTGGACATGGATGTTGAAAATTCTAGAGAGAATTTTAAAAGCTTTAACAGAATTTCAACAATTTTGAGAGGGATTTGAAAAGTTTCAATGGGAATGGGAAGAATTGGGACAAAAATTGGAAAATTTTTAAGGGACTTTGAAAAAATTTCAACTGGAATTTTAGCCATTTTTTGACGTGAAATTGTAAACATGTGGACATGGATTTTGAAAATTCTAGAGAGAATTTTAAAAGCCTCAACAGAATTTCAACAATTTTGAGAGGGATTTGAAAAGTTTCAATGGGAATGGGAAGAATTGGGACAAAAATTGGAAAATTTTTAAGGGACTTTGAAAAAATTTCAACTGGAATTTTAGCCATTTTTTGACGTGAAATTGTAAACATGTGGCCATGGATTTTGAAAATTCTAGAGAGAATTTTAAAAGCTTCAACAGAATTTCAACAATTTTGAGAGGGATTTGAAAAGTTTCAATGGGAATGGGAAGAATTGGGGCAAAAATTGGAAAATTTTTAAGGGACTTTGAAAAAATTTCAACTGGAATTTTAGCATTTTTTTTACGTGAAATTGTAAACATGTGGCCATGGATTTTGAAAATTCTAGAGAGAATTTTAAAAGCTTCAAGAGAATTTCAACAATTTTGAGAGGGATTTGAAAAGTTTCAATGGGAATGGGAAGAATTGGGACAAAAATTGGAAAATTTTGAAGGGACTTTGAAAAAATTTCAACTGGAATTTTAGCCATTTTTGGACGTGAAATTGTAAACATGTGGACATGGATTTTGAAAATTCTAGAGAGAATTTTAAAAGCTTTAACAGAATTTCTACAATTCTGAGAGGGATTTGAAAAGTTTCAATGGGAATGGGAAGAATTGGGACAAAAATTGGAAAACTTTTAAGGGACTTTGAAAAAAATTCAACTGGAATTTTAGCCATTTTTTTATATGAAATTGTAAACATGTGGACATGGATGTTGAAAATTCTAGAGAGAATTTTAAAAGCTTTAACAGAATTTCAACAATTTTGAGAGGGATTTGAAAAGTTTCAATGGGAATGGGAAGAATTGGGACAAAAATTGGAAAATTTTTAAGGGACTTTGAAAAAATTTCAACTGGAATTTTAGCCATTTTTGGACGTGAAATTGTAAACATGTGGACATGGATTTTGAAAATTCTAGAGAGAATTTTAAAAGCTTCAAGAGAATTTCAACAATTTTGAGAGGGATTTGAAAAGTTTCAATGGGAATGGGAAGAATTGGGACAAAAATTGGAAAATTTTTAAGGGACTTTGAAAAAATTTCAACTGGAATTTTAGCATTTTTTTTACGTGAAATTGTAAACATGTGGACATGGATTTTGAAAATTCTAGAGAGAATTTTAAAAGCTTCAAGAGAATTTCAACAATTTTGAGAGGGATTTGAAAAGTTTCAATGGGAATGGGAAGAATTGGGACAAAAATTGGAAAATTTTGAAGGGACTTTGAAAAAATTTCAACTGGAATTTTAGCAATTTTTGGACGTGAAATTGTAAACATGTGGACATGGATTTTGAAAATTCTAGAGAGAATTTTAAAAGCTTCAACAGAATTTCAACAATTTTGAGAGGGATTTGAAAAGTTTCAATGGGAATGGGAAGAATTGGGACAAAAATTGGAAAATTTTTAAGGGACTTTGAAAAAATTTCAACTGGAATTTTAGCCATTTTTTGACGTGAAATTGTAAACATGTGGACATGGATTTTGAAAATTCTAGAGAGAATTTTAAAAGCTTCAAGAGAATTTCAACAATTTTGAGAGGGATCTGAAAAGTTTCAATGGGAATGGGAAGAATTGGGACAAAAATGGGAAAATTTTTAAGGGACTTTGAAAAAATTTCAACCGGAATTTTGGCAATTTTTTGACGTGAAATTGTAAACATGTGGACATGGATTTTGAAAATTCTAGAGAGAATTTTAAAAGCTTTAACAGAATTTCTACAATTCTGAGAGGGATTTGAAAAGTTTCAATGGGAATGGGAAGAATTGGGACAAAAATTGGAAAATTTTGAAGGGACTTTGAAAAAAATTCAACTGGAATTTTAGCCATTTTTTTATATGAAATTGTAAACATGTGGACATGGATGTTGAAAATTCTAGAGAGAATTTTAAAAGCTTTAACAGAATTTCAACAATTTTGAGAGGGATTTGAAAAGTTTCAATGGGAATGGGAAGAATTGGGACAAAAATGGGAAAATTTTGAAGGGACTTTGAAAAAATTTCAACTGGAATTTTAGCCATTTTTTTACGTGAAATTGTAAACATGTGGACATGGATTTTGAAAATTCTAGAGAGAATTTTAAAAGCTTCAAGAGAATTTCAACAATTTTGAGAGGGATTTGAAAAGTTTCAATGGGAATGGGAAGAATTGGGACAAAAATTGGAAAATTTTTAAGGGACTTTGAAAAAATTTCAACTGGAATTTTAGCCATTTTTTGACGTGAAATTGTAAACATGTGGACATGGATTTTGAAAATTCTAGAGAGAATTTTAAAAGCTTCAAGAGAATTTCAACAATTTTGAGAGGGATTTGAAAAGTTTCAATGGGAATGGGAAGAATTGGGACAAAAATTGGAAAATTTTTCAGGGACTTTGAAAAAATTTCAACTGGAATTTTAGCCATTTTTGGACGTGAAATTGTAAACATGTGGACATGGATTTTGAAAATTCTAGAGAGAATTTTAAAAGCTTCAACAGAATTTCAACCATTTTGAGAGGGATTTGAAAAGTTTCAATGGGAATGGGAAGAATTGGGACAAGAATTGGAAAATTTTTAAGGCACTTTGAAAAAATTTCAACTGGAATTTTAGAATTTTTTTTACGTGAAATTGTAAACATGTGGACATGGATTTTGAAAATTCTAGAGAGAATTTTAAAAGCTTCAACAGAATTTCAACAATGTTGAGAGGGATCTGAAAAGTTTCAATGGGAATGGGAAGAATTGGGACAAAAATGGGAAAATTTTTAAGGGACTTTGAAAAAATTTCAACCGGAATTTTGGCAATTTTTTGACGTGAAATTGTAAACATGTGGACATGGATTTTGAAAATTCTAGAGAGAATTTTAAAAGCTTTAACAGAATTTCTACAATTCTGAGAGGGATTTGAAAAGTTTCAATGGGAATGGGAAGAATTGGGACAAAAATTGGAAAACTTTTAAGGGACTTTGAAAAAAATTCAACTGGAATTTTAGCCATTTTTTTATATGAAATTGTAAACATGTGGACATGGATTTTGAAAATTCTAGAGAGAATTTTAAAAGCTTCAACAGAATTTCAACAATTTTGAGAGGGATTTGAAAAGTTTCAATGGGAATGGGAAGAATTGGGACAAAAATTGGAAAATTTTTAAGGGACTTTGAAAAAATTTCAACTGGAATTTTAGCCATTTTTGGACGTGAAATTGTAAACATGTGGACATGGATTTTGAAAATTCTAGAGAGAATTTTAAAAGCTTCAAGAGAATTTCAACAATTTTGAGAGGGATTTGAAAAGTTTCAATGGGAATGGGAAGAATTGGGACAAAAATTGGAAAATTTTTAAGGGACTTTGAAAAAATTTCAACTGGAATTTTAGCCATTTTTTTACATGAAATTGTAAACATGTGGACATGGATTTTGAAAATTCTAGAGAGAATTTTAAAAGCTTCAACAGAATTTCAACAATTTTGAGAGGGATTTGAACAGTTTCAATGGGAATGGGAAGAATTGGGACAAAAATTGGAAAATTTTTAAGGGACTTTGAAAAAATTTCAACTGGAATTTTAGCCATTTTTTGACGTGAAATTGTAAACATGTGGACATGGATTTTGAAAATTCTAGAGAGAATTTTAAAAGCTTCAACAGAATTTCAACAATTTTGAGAGGGATTTGAAAAGTTTCAATGGGAATGGGAAGAATTGGGACAAAAATTGGAAAATTTTTCAGGGACTTTGAAAAAATTTCAACTGGAATTTTAGCATTTTTTTGACGTGAAATTGTAAACATGTGGACATGGATATGGAAAATTCTAGAGAGAATTTTTAAAGCTTCAAGAGAATTTCAACAATTTTGAGAGGGATTTGAAAAGTTTCAATGGGAATGGGAAGAATTGGGACAAAAATTGGAAAATTTTGAAGGGACTTTGAAAAAATTTCAACTGGAATTTTAGCAATTTTTTAATGTGAAATTGTAAACATGTGGCCATGGATTTTGAAAATTCTAGAGAGAATTTTTAAAGCTTCAAGAGAATTTCAACAATTTTGAGAGGGATTTGAAAAGTTTCAATGGGAATGGGAAGAATTGGGACAAAAATTGGAAAATTTTTAAGGGACTTTGAAAAAATTTCAACTGGAATTTTAGCCATTTTTTGACGTGAAATTGTAAACATGTGGACATGGATTTTGAAAATTCTAGAGAGAATTTTAAAAGCTTCAACAGAATTTCAACAATTTTGAGAGGGATTTGAAAAGTTTCAATGGGAATGGGAAGAATTGGGACAAAAATTGGAAAATTTTTCAGGGACTTTGAAAAAATTTCAACTGGAATTTTAGCCATTTTTGGACGTGAAATTGTAAACATGTGGACATGGATTTTGAAAATTCTAGAGAGAATTTTAAAAGCTTCAAGAGAATTTCAACAATTTTGAGAGGGATTTGAAAAGTTTCAATGGGAATGGGAAGAATTGGGACAAAAATTGGAAAATTTTTAAGGGACTTTGAAAAAATTTCAACTGGAATTTTAGCCATTTTTTGACGTGAAATTGTAAACATGTGGACATGGATTTTGAAAATTCTAGAGAGAATTTTAAAAGCTTCAAGAGAATTTCAACAATTTTGAGAGGGATGTGAAAAGTTTCAATGGGAATGGGAAGAATAGGGACAAAAATTGGAAAATTTTTCAGGGACTTTGAAAAAATTTCAACTGGAATTTTAGCATTTTTTTGACGTGAAATTGGAAACATGTGGACATGGATTTTGAAAATTCTAGAGAGAATTTTAAAAGCTTCAACAGAATTTCAACAATTTTGAGAGGGATTTGAAAAGTTTCAATGGGAATGGGAAGAATTGGGACAAAAATTGGAAAATTTTTCAGGGACTTTGAAAAAATTTCAACTGGAATTTTAGCAATTTTTTAATGTGAAATTGTAAACATGTGGCCATGGATTTTGAAAATTCTAGAGAGAATTTTTAAAGCTTCAAGAGAATTTCAACAATTTTGAGAGGGATTTGAAAAGTTTCAATGGGAATGGGAAGAATTGGGACAAAAATTGGAAAATTTTGAAGGGACTTTGAAAAAATTTCAACTGGAATTTTAGCCATTTTTTGACGTGAAATTGTAAACATGTGGACATGGATTTTGAAAATTCTAGAGAGAATTTTAAAAGCTTCAAGAGAATTTCAGCAATTTTGAGAGGGATTTGAAAAGTTTCAATGGGAATGGGAAGAATTGGGACAAAAATTGGAAAATTTTTAAGGGACTTTGAAAAAATTTCAACTGGAATTTTAGCCATTTTTTGACGTGAAATTGTAAACATGTGGACATGGATTTTGAAAATTCTAGAGAGAATTTTAAAAGCTTCAAGAGAATTTCAACAATTTTGAGAGGGATTTGAAAAGTTTCAATGGGAATGGGAAGAATTGGGACAAAAATTGGAAAATTTTTAAGGGACTTTGAAAAAATTTCAACTGGAATTTTAGCCATTTTTTGACGTGAAATTGTAAACATGTGGACATGGATTTTGAAAATTCTAGAGAGAATTTTTAAAGCTTCAAGAGAATTTCAACAATTTTGAGAGGGATTTGAAAAGTTTCAATGGGAATGGGAAGAATTGGGACAAAAATTGGAAAATTTTTAAGGGACTTTGAAAAAATTTCAACTGGAATTTTAGAATTTTTTTTACGTGAAATTGTAAACATGTGGACATGGATTTTGAAAATTCTAGAGAGAATTTTAAAAGCTTCAACAGAATTTCAACAATGTTGAGAGGGATTTGAAAAGTTTCAATGGGAATGGGAAGAATTGGGACAAAAATGGGAAAATTTTTAAGGGACTTTGAAAAATTTCAACCGGAATTTTGGCAATTTTTTGACGTGAAATTGTAAACATGTGGACATGGATTTTGAAAATTCTAGAGAGAATTTTAAAAGCTTTAACAGAATTTCTACAATTCTGAGAGGGATTTGAAAAGTTTCAATGGGAATGGGAAGAATTGGGACAAAAATTGGAAAACTTTTAAGGGACTTTGAAAAAAATTCAACTGGAATTTTAGCCATTTTTTTATATGAAATTGTAAACATGTGGACATGGATTTTGAAAATTCTAGAGAGAATTTTAAAAGCTTCAACAGAATTTCAACAATTTTGAGAGGGATTTGAAAAGTTTCAATGGGAATGGGAAGAATTGGGACAAAAATGGGAAAATTTTGAAGGGACTTTGAAAAAATTTCAACTGGAATTTTAGCAATTTTTGGACGTGAAATTGTAAACATGTGGACATGGATTTTGAAAATTCTAGAGAGAATTTTAAAAGCTTCAAGAGAATTTCAACAATTTTGAGAGGGATTTGAAAAGTTTCAATGGGAATGGGAAGAATTGGGACAAAAATTGGAAAATTTTTAAGGGACTTTGAAAAAATTTCAACTGGAATTTTAGCCATTTTTTGACGTGAAATTGTAAACATGTGGACATGGATTTTGAAAATTCTAGAGAGAATTTTAAAAGCTTCAAGAGAATTTCAACAATTTTGAGAGGGATTTGAAAAGTTTCAATGGGAATGGGAAGAATTGGGACAAAAATTGGAAAATTTTAAGGGACTTTGAAAAAATTTCAACTGGAATTTTAGCAATTTTTTAATGTGAAATTGTAAACATGTGGCCATGGATTTTGAAAATTCTAGAGAGAATTTTTAAAGCTTCAAGAGAATTTCAACAATTTTGAGAGGGATTTGAAAAGTTTCAATGGGAATGGGAAGAATTGGGACAAAAATTGGAAAATTTTGAAGGGACTTTGAAAAAATTTCAACTGGAATTTTAGCCATTTTTTGACGTGAAATTGTAAACATGTGGACATGGATTTTGAAAATTCTAGAGAGAATTTTAAAAGCTTCAAGAGAATTTCAACAATTTTGAGAGGGATTTGAAAAGTTTCAATGGGAATGGGAAGAATTGGGACAAAAATTGGAAAATTTTGAAGGGACTTTGAAAAAATTTCAACTGGAATTTTAGCCATTTTTTGACGTGAAATTGTAAACATGTGGACATGGATTTTGAAAATTCTAGAGAGAATTTTAAAAGCTTCAAGAGAATTTCAGCAATTTTGAGAGGGATTTGAAAAGTTTCAATGGGAATGGGAAGAATTGGGACAAAAATTGGAAAATTTTTAAGGGACTTTGAAAAAATTTCAACTGGAATTTTAGCCATTTTTTGACGTGAAATTGTAAACATGTGGACATGGATTTTGAAAATTCTAGAGAGAATTTTAAAAGCTTCAAGAGAATTTCAACAATTTTGAGAGGGATTTGAAAAGTTTCAATGGGAATGGGAAGAATTGGGACAAAAATTGGAAAATTTTTAAGGGACTTTGAAAAAATTTCAACTGGAATTTTAGCAATTTTTTGACGTGAAATTGTAAACATGTGGACATGGATTTTGAAAATTCTAGAGAGAATTTTAAAAGCTTCAAGAGAATTTCAACAATTTTGAGAGGGATTTGAAAAGTTTCAATGGGAATGGGAAGAATTGGGACAAAAATTGGAAAATTTTTAAGGGACTTTGAAAAAATTTCAACTGGAATTTTAGAATTTTTTTTACGTGAAATTGTAAACATGTGGACATGGATTTTGAAAATTCTAGAGAGAATTTTAAAAGCTTCAACAGAATTTCAACAATGTTGAGAGGGATTTGAAAAGTTTCAATGGGAATGGGAAGAATTGGGACAAAAATGGGAAAATTTTTAAGGGACTTTGAAAAATTTCAACCGGAATTTTGGCAATTTTTTGACGTGAAATTGTAAACATGTGGACATGGATTTTATAAATTCTAGAGAGAATTTTAAAAGCTTTAACAGAATTTCTACAATTCTGAGAGGGATTTGAAAAGTTTCAATGGGAATGGGAAGAATTGGGACAAAAATTGGAAAACTTTTAAGGGACTTTGAAAAAAATTCAACTGGAATTTTAGCCATTTTTTTATATGAAATTGTAAACATGTGGACATGGATTTTGAAAATTCTAGAGAGAATTTTAAAAGCTTCAACAGAATTTCAACAATTTTGAGAGGGATTTGAAAAGTTTCAATGGGAATGGGAAGAATTGGGACAAAAATGGGAAAATTTTGAAGGGACTTTGAAAAAATTTCAACTGGAATTTTAGCAATTTTTGGACGTGAAATTGTAAACATGTGGACATGGATTTTGAAAATTCTAGAGAGAATTTTAAAAGCTTCAAGAGAATTTCAACAATTTTGAGAGGGATTTGAAAAGTTTCAATGGGAATGGGAAGAATTGGGACAAAAATTGGAAAATTTTTAAGGGACTTTGAAAAAATTTCAACTGGAATTTTAGCCATTTTTGACGTGAAATTGTAAACATGTGGACATGGATTTTGAAAATTCTAGAGAGAATTTTAAAAGCTTCAAGAGAATTTCAACAATTTTGAGAGGGATTTGAAAAGTTTCAATGGGAATGGAAGAATTGGGACAA
Organism: Streptopelia decaocto; assembly: GCF_964273445.1. Classification (NCBI taxonomy): domain Eukaryota; kingdom Metazoa; phylum Chordata; class Aves; order Columbiformes; family Columbidae; genus Streptopelia; species Streptopelia decaocto. Next base: position 15,196 of record NW_028116706.1, on the reverse strand, counting down.
AAATTGGAAAATTTTTAAGGGACTTTGAAAAAATTTCAACTGGAATTTTAGCCATTTTTTGACGTGAAATTGTATTGTAAACATGTGGACATGGATTTTGAAAATTCTAGAGAGAATTTTAAAAGCTTCAACAGAATTTCAACAATTTTGAGAGGGATTTGAAAAGTTTCAATGGAATGGGAAGAATTGGGACAAAAATTGGAAAATTTTGAAGGGACTTTGAAAAAATTTCAACTGGAATTTTAGCCATTTTTTGACGTGAAATTGTAAACATGTGGACATGGATTTTGAAAATTCTAGAGAGAATTTTAAAAGCTTCAAGAGAATTTCAACAATTTTGAGAGGGATTTGAAAAGTTTCAATGGGAATGGGAAGAATTGGGACAAAAATTGGAAAATTTTTCAGGGACTTTGAAAAAATTTCAACTGGAATTTTAGCATTTTTTTTACGTGAAATTGTAAACATGTGGACATGGATATGGAAAATTCTAGAGAGAATTTTAAAAGCTTCAAGAGAATTTCAACAATTTGAGAGGGATTTGAAAAGTTTCAATGGGAATGGGAAGAATTGGGACAAAAATTGGAAAATTTTTAAGGGACTTTGAAAAAATTTCAACTGGAATTTTAGCATTTTTTTTACGTGAAATTGTAAACATGTGGACATGGATTTTGAAAATTCTAGAGAGAATTTTAAAAGCTTCAAGAGAATTTCAACAATTTTGAGAGGGATTTGAAAAGTTTCAATGGGAATGGGAAGAATTGGGACAAAAATTGGAAAATTTTGAAGGGACTTTGAAAAAATTTCAACTGGAATTTTAGCAATTTTTGGACGTGAAATTGTAAACATGTGGACATGGATTTTGAAAATTCTAGAGAGAATTTTAAAAGCTTCAACAGAATTTCAACAATTTTGAGAGGGATTTGAAAAGTTTCAATGGGAATGGGAAGAATTGGGACAAAATTGGAAAATTTTTAAGGGACTTTGAAAAAATTTCAACTGGAATTTTAGCCATTTTTTGACGTGAAATTGTAAACATGTGGACATGGATTTTGAAAATTCTAGAGAGAATTTTAAAAGCTTCAAGAGAATTTCAACAATTTTGAGAGGGATTTGAAAAGTTTCAATGGGAATGGGAAGAATTGGGACAAAAAATGGAAAATTTTTAAGGGACTTTGAAAAAATTTCAACTGGAATTTTAGCCATTTTTTTACATGAAATTGTAAACATGTGGACATGGATTTTGAAAATTCTAGAGAGAATTTTAAAAGCTTCAACAGAATTTCAACAATTTTGAGAGGGATTTGAACAGTTTCAATGGGAATGGGAAGAATTGGGACAAAAATTGGAAAATTTTTAAGGGACTTTGAAAAAATTTCAACTGAATTTAGCCATTTTTTGACGTGAAATTGTAAACATGTGGCCATGGATTTTGAAAATTCTAGAGAGAATTTTAAAAGCTTCAAGAGAATTTCAACAATTTTGAGAGGGATTTGAAAAGTTTCAATGGGAATGGGAAGAATTGGGACAAAAATTGGAAAATTTTTCAGGGACTTTGAAAAAATTTCAACTGGAATTTTAGCATTTTTTTTACGTGAAAAAAATTTCAACTGGAATTTTAGCCATTTTTTGACGTGAATTGTAAACATGTGGCCTGGGATTTTGAAACTTCTAGAGAGAATTTAAAGCTTCAAGAGAATTTCAACAATTTTGAGAGGGATTTGAAAAGTTTCAATGGGATGGGAAGATTTGGACAAAAATTGGAAAATTCTAAACATGTGGCCATGGATTTTGAAAATTCTAGAGAGAATTTTAAAGCTTCAAGAGAATTTCAACAATTTTGAGAGGGATTTGAAAAGTTTCAATGGGAATGGGAAGAATTGGGACAAAAATTGGAAAATTTTGCAGGGACTTTGAAAAAATTTCAACTGGAATTTTAGCATTTTTTTAACGTGAAATTGTAAACATGTGGCCATGGATTTGAAAATTCTAGAGAGAATTTTTAAAGCTTCAAGAGAATTTCAACAATTTTGAGAGGGATTTGAAAAGTTTCAATGGGAATGGGGAAGAATTGGGACAAAAATTGGAAAATTTTGAAGGGACTTTGAAAAAATTTCAACTGGAATTTTAGCATTTTTAATGTGAAATTGTAAACATGTGGCCAGAATTTTGACGTGAAATTGTAAACATGTGGACATGGATTTTGAAAATTCTAGAGAGAATTTAAAGCTTCAAGAGAATTTCACAATTTTGAGAGGGATTTGAAAAGTTTCAATGGGAATGGGAAGAATTGGGACAAAAATTGGAAAATTTTGAAGGGACTTTGAAAAAATTTCAACTGGAATTTTAGCCATTTTTTGACGTGAAATTGTAAACATGTGGACATGGATTTTGAAAATTCTAGAGAGAATTTTAAAAGCTTCAAGAGAATTTCAGCAATTTTGAGAGGGATTTGAAAAGTTTCAATGGGAATGGGAAGAATTGGGACAAAAATTGGAAAATTTTTAAGGGACTTTGAAAAAATTTCAACTGGAATTTTAGCCATTTTTTGACGTGAAATTGTAAACATGTGGACATGGATTTTGAAAATTCTAGAGAGAATTTTAAAAGCTTCAAGAGAATTTCAACAATTTTGAGAGGGATTTGAAAAGTTTCAATGGGAATGGGAAGAATTGGGACAAAAATTGGAAAATTTTTAAGGGACTTTGAAAAAATTTCAACTGGAATTTTAGCAATTTTTTTACGTGAAATTGTAAACATGTGGACATGGATTTTGAAAATTCTAGAGAGAATTTTAAAAGCTTCAACAGAATTTCAACAATTTTGAGAGGGATTTGAAAAGTTTCAATGGGAATGGGAAGAATTGGGACAAAATTGGAAAATTTTTAAGGGACTTTGAAAAATTTCAACGGAATTTTGGCAATTTTTTGACGTGAAATTGTAAACATGTGGACATGGATTTTGAAAATTCTAGAGAGAATTTTAAAAGCTTTAACAGAATTTCTACAATTCTGAGAGGGATTTGAAAAGTTTCAATGGGAATGGGAAGAATTGGGACAAAAATTGGAAAACTTTTAAGGGACTTTGAAAAAAATTCAACTGGAATTTTAGCCATTTTTTTATATGAAATTGTAAACATGTGGACATGGATTTGAAAATTCTAGAGAGAATTTTAAAAGCTTCAACAGAATTTCAACAATTTTGAGAGGGATTTGAAAAGTTTCAATGGGAATGGGAAGAATTGGGACAAAATGGGAAAATTTTGAAGGGACTTTGAAAAAATTTCAACTGGAATTTTAGCAATTTTTGGACGTGAATTGTAAACATGTGGACATGGATTTTGAAAATTCTAGAGAGAATTTTAAAAGCTTCAAGAGAATTTCAACAATTTTGAGAGGGATTTGAAAAGTTTCAATGGGAATGGAAGAATTGGGACAAAAATTGGAAAATTTTTAAGGGACTTTGAAAAATTTCAACTGGAATTTTAGCCATTTTTTGACGTGAAATTGTAAACATGTGGACATGGATTTTGAAAATTCTAGAGAGAATTTTAAAAGCTTCAAGAGAATTTCAACAATTTTGAGAGGGATTTGAAAAGTTTCAATGGGAATGGGAAGAATTGGGACAAAAATTGGAAAATTTTGAAGGGACTTTGAAAAAATTTCAACTGGAATTTTAGCCATTTTTTGACGTGAAATTGTAAACATGTGGACATGGATTTTGAAAATTCTAGAGAGAATTTTAAAAGCTTCAAGAGAATTTCAACAATTTTGAGAGGGATTTGAAAAGTTTCAATGGGAATGGGAAGAATTGGGACAAAAATTGGAAAATTTTTAAGGGACTTTGAAAAAATTTCAACTGGAATTTTAGAATTTTTTTTACGTGAAATTGTAAACATGTGGACATGGATTTTGAAAATTCTAGAGAGAATTTTAAAAGCTTCAACAGAATTTCAACAATGTTGAGAGGGATTTGAAAAGTTTCAATGGGAATGGGAAGAATTGGGACAAAAATGGGAAAATTTTTAAGGGACTTTGAAAAATTTCAACCGGAATTTTGGCAATTTTTTGACGTGAAATTGTAAACATGTGGACATGGATTTTGAAAATTCTAGAGAGAATTTTAAAAGCTTTAACAGAATTTCTACAATTCTGAGAGGGATTTGAAAAGTTTCAATGGGAATGGGAAGAATTGGGACAAAAATTGGAAAACTTTTAAGGGACTTTGAAAAAAATTCAACTGGAATTTTAGCCATTTTTTTATATGAAATTGTAAACATGTGGACATGGATTTTGAAAATTCTAGAGAGAATTTTAAAAGCTTCAACAGAATTTCAACAATTTTGAGAGGGATTTGAAAAGTTTCAATGGGAATGGGAAGAATTGGGACAAAAATGGGAAAATTTTGAAGGGACTTTGAAAAAATTTCAACTGGAATTTTAGCAATTTTTGGACGTGAAATTGTAAACATGTGGACATGGATTTTGAAAATTCTAGAGAGAATTTTAAAAGCTTCAAGAGAATTTCAACAATTTTGAGAGGGATTTGAAAAGTTTCAATGGGAATGGGAAGAATTGGGACAAAAATTGGAAAATTTTTAAGGGACTTTGAAAAAATTTCAACTGGAATTTTAGCCATTTTTTGACGTGAAATTGTAAACATGTGGACATGGATTTTGAAAATTCTAGAGAGAATTTTAAAAGCTTCAAGAGAATTTCAACAATTTTGAGAGGGATTTGAAAAGTTTCAATGGGAATGGGAAGAATTGGGACAAAAATTGGAAAATTTTTAAGGGACTTTGAAAAAATTTCAACTGGAATTTTAGCCATTTTTTGACGTGAAATTGTAAACATGTGGACATGGATTTTGAAAATTCTAGAGAGAATTTTAAAAGCTTCAACAGAATTTCAACAATTTTGAGAGGGATTTGAAAAGTTTCAATGGGAATGGGAAGAATTGGGACAAAAATTGGAAAATTTTGAAGGGACTTTGAAAAAATTTCAACTGGAATTTTAGCCATTTTTTTACGTGAAATTGTAAACATGTGGACATGGATTTTGAAAATTCTAGAGAGAATTTTAAAAGCTTCAAGAGAATTTCAACAATTTTGAGAGGGATTTGAAAAGTTTCAATGGGAATGGGAAGAATTGGGACAAAAATTGGAAAATTTTTCAGGGACTTTGAAAAAATTTCAACTGGAATTTTAGCATTTTTTTTACGTGAAATTGTAAACATGTGGACATGGATATGGAAAATTCTAGAGAGAATTTTAAAAGCTTCAAGAGAATTTCAACAATTTTGAGAGGGATTTGAAAAGTTTCAATGGGAATGGGAAGAATTGGGACAAAAATTGGAAAATTTTTAAGGGACTTTGAAAAAATTTCAACTGGAATTTTAGCATTTTTTTTACGTGAAATTGTAAACATGTGGACATGGATTTTGAAAATTCTAGAGAGAATTTTAAAAGCTTCAAGAGAATTTCAACAATTTTGAGAGGGATTTGAAAAGTTTCAATGGGAATGGGAAGAATTGGGACAAAAATTGGAAAATTTTGAAGGGACTTTGAAAAAATTTCAACTGGAATTTTAGCAATTTTTGGACGTGAAATTGTAAACATGTGGACATGGATTTTGAAAATTCTAGAGAGAATTTTAAAAGCTTCAACAGAATTTCAACAATTTTGAGAGGGATTTGAAAAGTTTCAATGGGAATGGGAAGAATTGGGACAAAAATTGGAAAATTTTTAAGGGACTTTGAAAAAATTTCAACTGGAATTTTAGCCATTTTTTGACGTGAAATTGTAAACATGTGGACATGGATTTTGAAAATTCTAGAGAGAATTTTAAAAGCTTCAAGAGAATTTCAACAATTTTGAGAGGGATTTGAACAGTTTCAATGGGAATGGGAAGAATTGGGACAAAAATTGGAAAATTTTGAAGGGACTTTGAAAAAATTTCAACTGGAATTTTAGCAATTTTTGGACGTGAAATTGTAAACATGTGGACATGGATTTTGAAAATTCTAGAGAGAATTTTAAAAGCTTCAACAGAATTTCAACAATTTTGAGAGGGATTTGAAAAGTTTCAATGGGAATGGGAAGAATTGGGACAAAAATTGGAAAATTTTTAAGGGACTTTGAAAAAATTTCAACTGGAATTTTAGCCATTTTTTGACGTGAAATTGTAAACATGTGGACATGGATTTTGAAAATTCTAGAGAGAATTTTAAAAGCTTCAAGAGAATTTCAACAATTTTGAGAGGGATTTGAACAGTTTCAATGGGAATGGGAAGAATTGGGACAAAAATTGGAAAATTTTTAAGGGACTTTGAAAAAATTTCAACTGGAATTTTAGCCATTTTTTGACGTGAAATTGTAAACATGTGGACATGGATTTTGAAAATTCTAGAGAGAATTTTAAAAGCTTCAACAGAATTTCAACAATTTTGAGAGGGATTTGAAAAGTTTCAATGGGAATGGGAAGAATTGGGACAAAAATTGGAAAATTTTTAAGGGACTTTGAAAAAATTTCAACTGGAATTTTAGCATTTTTTTTACGTGAAATTGTAAACATGTGGACATGGATATGGAAAATTCTAGAGAGAATTTTAAAAGCTTCAAGAGAATTTCAACAATTTTGAGAGGGATTTGAAAAGTTTCAATGGGAATGGGAAGAATTGGGACAAAAATTGGAAAATTTTTAAGGGACTTTGAAAAAATTTCAACTGGAATTTTAGCAATTTTTTAATGTGAAATTGTAAACATGTGGCCATGGATTTTGAAAATTCTAGAGAGAATTTTTAAAGCTTCAAGAGAATTTCAACAATTTTGAGAGGGATTTGAAAAGTTTCAATGGGAATGGGAAGAATTGGGACAAAAATTGGAAAATTTTTAAGGGACTTTGAAAAAATTTCAACTGGAATTTTAGCCATTTTTTGACGTGAAATTGTAAACATGTGGACATGGATTTTGAAAATTCTAGAGAGAATTTTAAAAGCTTCAACAGAATTTCAACCATTTTGAGAGGGATTTGAAAAGTTTCAATGGGAATGGGAAGAATTGGGACAAAAATTGGAAAATTTTTAAGGCACTTTGAAAAAATTTCAACTGGAATTTTAGAATTTTTTTTACGTGAAATTGTAAACATGTGGACATGGATATGGAAAATTCTAGAGAGAATTTTAAAAGCTTCAACAGAATTTCAACAATTTTGAGAGGGATTTGAAAAGTTTCAATGGGAATGGGAAGAATTGGGACAAAAATGGAAAATTTTTAAGGGACTTTGAAAAAATTTCAACCGGAATTTTGGCAATTTTTTGACGTGAAATTGTAAACATGTGGACATGGATTTTGAAAATTCTAGAGAGAATTTTAAAAGCTTTAACAGAATTTCTACAATTCTGAGAGGGATTTGAAAAGTTTCAATGGGAATGGGAAGAATTGGGACAAAAATTGGAAAACTTTTAAGGGACTTTGAAAAAAATTCAACTGGAATTTTAGCCATTTTTTTATATGAAATTGTAAACATGTGGACATGGATGTTGAAAATTCTAGAGAGAATTTTAAAAGCTTCAAGAGAATTTCAACAATTTTGAGAGGGATTTGAAAAGTTTCAATGGGAATGGGAAGAATTGGGACAAAAATGGGAAAATTTTTAAGGGACTTTGAAAAAATTTCAACTGGAATTTTAGCCATTTTTTTACGTGAAATTGTAAACATGTGGACATGGATTTTGAAAATTCTAGAGAGAATTTTAAAAGCTTCAAGAGAATTTCAACAATTTTGAGAGGGATTTGAAAAGTTTTAATGGGAATGGGAAGAATTGGGACAAAAATTGGAAAATTTTTAAGGGACTTTGAAAAAATTTCAACTGGAATTTTAGCAATTTTTTGACGTGAAATTGTAAACATGTTGAAGTGGATTTTGAAAATTCTAGAGAGAATTTTAAAAGCTTCAACAGAATTTCAACAATTTTGAGAGGGATTTGAAAAGTTTCAATGGGAATGGGAAGAATTGGGACAAAAATTGGAAAATTTTTAAGGGACTTTGAAAAAATTTCAACTGGAATTTTAGCCATTTTTTGACGTGAAATTGTAAACATGTGGACATGGATTTTGAAAATTCTAGAGAGAATTTTAAAAGCTTCAACAGAATTTCAACAATTTTGAGAGGGATTTGAAAAGTTTCAATGGGAATGGGAAGAATTGGGACAAAAATTGGAAAATTTTTAAGGGACTTTGAAAAAATTTCAACTGGAATTTTAGCCATTTTTTTACGTGAAATTGTAAACATGTGGACATGGATTTTGAAAATTCTAGAGAGAATTTTAAAAGCTTCAACAGAATTTCAACAATTTTGAGAGGGATTTGAAAAGTTTTAATGGGAATGGGAAGAATTGGGACAAAAATTGGAAAATTTTTAAGGGACTTTGAAAAAATTTCAACTGGAATTTTAGCAATTTTTTGACGTGAAATTGTAAACATGTGGCCATGGATTTTGAAAATTCTAGAGAGAATTTTAAAAGCTTCAAGAGAATTTCAACAATTTTGAGAGGGATTTGAAAAGTTTCAATGGGAATGGGAAGAATTGGGACAAAAATTGGAAAATTTTTCAGGGACTTTGAAAAAATTTCAACTGGAATTTTAGCATTTTTTTGACGTGAAATTGGAAACATGTGGACATGGATATGGAAAATTCTAGAGAGAATTTTTAAAGCTTCAAGAGAATTTCAACAATTTTGAGAGGGATTTGAAAAGTTTCAATGGGAATGGGAAGAATTGGGACAAAAATTGGAAAATTTTGAAGGGACTTTGAAAAAATTTCAACTGGAATTTTAGCAATTTTTTAATGTGAAATTGTAAACATGTGGCCATGGATTTTGAAAATTCTAGAGAGAATTTTTAAAGCTTCAAGAGAATTTCAACAATTTTGAGAGGGATTTGAAAAGTTTCAATGGGAATGGGAAGAATTGGGACAAAAATTGGAAAATTTTGAAGGGACTTTGAAAAAATTTCAACTGGAATTTTAGCCATTTTTTGACGTGAAATTGTAAACATGTGGACATGGATTTTGAAAATTCTAGAGAGAATTTTAAAAGCTTCAACAGAATTTCAACAATTTTGAGAGGGATTTGAAAAGTTTCAATGGGAATGGGAAGAATTGGGACAAAAATTGGAAAATTTTGAAGGGACTTTGAAAAAATTTCAACTGGAATTTTAGCCATTTTTTGACGTGAAATTGTAAACATGTGGACATGGATTTTGAAAATTCTAGAGAGAATTTTAAAAGCTTCAAGAGAATTTCAGCAATTTTGAGAGGGATTTGAAAAGTTTCAATGGGAATGGGAAGAATTGGGACAAAAATTGGAAAATTTTTAAGGGACTTTGAAAAAATTTCAACTGGAATTTTAGCCATTTTTTGACGTGAAATTGTAAACATGTGGACATGGATTTTGAAAATTCTAGAGAGAATTTTAAAAGCTTCAAGAGAATTTCAACAATTTTGAGAGGGATTTGAAAAGTTTCAATGGGAATGGGAAGAATTGGGACAAAAATTGGAAAATTTTTAAGGGACTTTGAAAAAATTTCAACTGGAATTTTAGCAATTTTTTGACGTGAAATTGTAAACATGTGGACATGGATTTTGAAAATTCTAGAGAGAATTTTAAAAGCTTCAACAGAATTTCAACCATTTTGAGAGGGATTTGAAAAGTTTCAATGGGAATGGGAAGAATTGGGACAAAAATTGGAAAATTTTTAAGGCACTTTGAAAAAATTTCAACTGGAATTTTAGAATTTTTTTTACGTGAAATTGTAAACATGTGGACATGGATTTTGAAAATTCTAGAGAGAATTTTAAAAGCTTCAACAGAATTTCAACAATGTTGAGAGGGATCTGAAAAGTTTCAATGGGAATGGGAAGAATTGGGACAAAAATGGGAAAATTTTTAAGGGACTTTGAAAAAATTTCAACCGGAATTTTGGCAATTTTTTGACGTGAAATTGTAAACATGTGGACATGGATTTTGAAAATTCTAGAGAGAATTTTAAAAGCTTTAACAGAATTTCTACAATTCTGAGAGGGATTTGAAAAGTTTCAATGGGAATGGGAAGAATTGGGACAAAAATTGGAAAACTTTTAAGGGACTTTGAAAAAAATTCAACTGGAATTTTAGCCATTTTTTTATATGAAATTGTAAACATGTGGACATGGATGTTGAAAATTCTAGAGAGAATTTTAAAAGCTTCAACAGAATTTCAACAATTTTGAGAGGGATTTGAAAAGTTTCAATGGGAATGGGAAGAATTGGGACAAAAATGGGAAAATTTTGAAGGGACTTTGAAAAAATTTCAACTGGAATTTTAGCAATTTTTGGACGTGAAATTGTAAACATGTGGACATGGATTTTGAAAATTCTAGAGAGAATTTTAAAAGCTTCAAGAGAATTTCAACAATTTTGAGAGGGATTTGAAAAGTTTCAATGGGAATGGGAAGAATTGGGACAAAAATTGGAAAATTTTTAAGGGACTTTGAAAAAATTTCAACTGGAATTTTAGCCATTTTTTGACGTGAAATTGTAAACATGTGGACATGGATTTTGAAAATTCTAGAGAGAATTTTAAAAGCTTCAAGAGAATTTCAACAATTTTGAGAGGGATTTGAAAAGTTTCAATGGGAATGGGAAGAATTGGGACAAAAATTGGAAAATTTTTAAGGGACTTTGAAAAAATTTCAACTGGAATTTTAGCCATTTTTTGACGTGAAATTGTAAACATGTGGACATGGATTTTGAAAATTCTAGAGAGAATTTTAAAAGCTTCAACAGAATTTCAACAATTTTGAGAGGGATTTGAAAAGTTTCAATGGGAATGGGAAGAATTGGGACAAAAATTGGAAAATTTTGAAGGGACTTTGAAAAAATTTCAACTGGAATTTTAGCCATTTTTTGACGTGAAATTGTAAACATGTGGACATGGATTTTGAAAATTCTAGAGAGAATTTTAAAAGCTTCAAGAGAATTTCAACAATTTTGAGAGGATTTGAAAAGTTTCAATGGGAATGGGAAGAATTGGGACAAAAATTGGAAAATTTTTCAGGGACTTTGAAAAAATTTCAACTGGAATTTTAGCATTTTTTTTACGTGAATTGTAAACATTTGGACATGGATATGGAAAATTCTAGAGAGAATTTTAAAAGCTTCAAGAGAATTTCAACAATTTTGAGAGGGATTTGAAAGTTTCAATGGGAATGGGAAGAATTGGGACAAAAATTGGAAAATTTTTAAGGGACTTTGAAAAAATTTCAACTGGAATTTTAGCATTTTTTTACGTGAAATTGTAAACATGTGGACATGGATTTTGAAAATTCTAGAGAGAATTTTAAAAGCTTCAAGAGAATTTCAACAATTTTGAGAGGGATTTGAAAAGTTTCAATGGGAATGGGAAGAATTGGGACAAAAATTGGAAAATTTTGAAGGGACTTTGAAAAAATTTCAACTGGAATTTTAGCAATTTTTGGACGTGAAATTGTAAACATGTGGACATGGATTTTGAAAATTCTAGAGAGAATTTTAAAAGCTTCAACAGAATTTCAACAATTTTGAGAGGGATTTGAAAAGTTTCAATGGGAATGGGAAGAATTGGGACAAAATTGGAAAATTTTTAAGGGACTTTGAAAAAATTTCAACTGGAATTTTAGCCATTTTTTGACGTGAAATTGTAAACATGTGGACATGGATTTTGAAAATTCTAGAGAGAATTTTAAAAGCTTCAAGAGAATTTCAACAATTTTGAGAGGGATTTGAAAAGTTTCAATGGGAATGGGAAGAATTGGGACAAAAAATGGAAAATTTTTAAGGGACTTTGAAAAAATTTCAACTGGAATTTTAGCCATTTTTTTACATGAAATTGTAAACATGTGGACATGGATTTTGAAAATTCTAGAGAGAATTTTAAAAGCTTCAACAGAATTTCCAACAATTTTGAGAGGGATTTGAACAGTTTCAATGGGAATGGGAAGAATTGGGACAAAAATTGGAAAATTTTAAGGGACTTTGAAAAAATTTCAACTGGAATTTTAGCCATTTTTTGACGTGAAATTGTAAACATGTGGACATGGATTTTGAAAATTCTAGAGAGAATTTTAAAAGCTTCAACAGAATTTCAACAATTTTGAGAGGGATTTGAAAAGTTTCAATGGGAATGGGAAGAATTGGGACAAAAATTGGAAAATTTTTAAGGGACTTTGAAAAAATTTCAACTGGAATTTTAGCATTTTTTTACGTGAAATTGTAAACATGTGGACATGGATATGGAAAATTCTAGAGAGAATTTTAAAAGCTTCAAGAGAATTTCAACAATTTTGAGAGGGATTTGAAAAGTTTCAATGGGAATGGGAAGAATTGGGACAAAAAATTGGAAAATTTTTAAGGGACTTTGAAAAAATTTCAACTGGAATTTTTAGCAATTTTTTATGTGAAATTGTAAACATGTGGCCATGGATTTTGAAAATTCTAGAGAGAATTTTTAAAAGCTTCAAGAGAATTTCAACAATTTTGAGAGGGATTTGAAAAGTTTCAATGGGAATGGGAAGAATTGGGACAAAAATTGGAAAATTTTAAGGGACTTTGAAAAAATTTCAACTGGAATTTTAGCCATTTTTTGACGTGAAATTGTAAACATGTGGACATGGATTTTGAAAATTCTAGAGAGAATTTTAAAAGCTTCAACAGAATTTCAACCATTTTGAGAGGGATTTGAAAAGTTTCAATGGGAATGGGAAGAATTGGGACAAAAATTGGAAAATTTTTAAGCACTTTGAAAAAATTTCAACTGGAATTTTAGAATTTTTTTTACGTGAAATTGTAAACATGTGGACATGGATATGGAAAATTCTAGAGAGAATTTTAAAAGCTTCAACAGAATTTCAACAATTTTGAGAGGGATCTGAAAAGTTTCAATGGGAATGGGAAGAATTGGGACAAAAATGGGAAAATTTTTAAGGACTTTGAAAAAATTTCAACCGGAATTTTGGCAATTTTTTGACGTGAAATTGTAAACATGTGGACATGGATTTTGAAAATTCTAGAGAGAATTTTAAAAGCTTTAACAGAATTTCTACAATTCTGAGAGGGATTTGAAAAGTTTCAATGGAATGGGAAGAATTGGGACAAAAATTGGAAAACTTTTAAGGGACTTTGAAAAAAATTCAACTGGAATTTTAGCCATTTTTTTATATGAAATTGTAAACATGTGGACATGGATGTTGAAAATTCTAGAGAGAATTTTAAAAGCTTCAACAGAATTTCAACAATTTTGAGAGGGATTTGAAAAGTTTCAATGGGAATGGGAAGAATTGGGACAAAAATGGGAAAATTTTGAAGGACTTTGAAAAAATTTCAACTGGAATTTTAGCAATTTTTGGACGTGAAATTGTAAACATGTGGACATGGATTTTGAAAATTCTAGAGAGAATTTTAAAAGCTTCAAAGAGAATTTCAACAATTTTGAGAGGGATTTGAAAAGTTTCAATGGGAATGGGAAGAATTGGGACAAAAATTGGAAAATTTTTAAGGGACTTTGAAAAAATTTCAACTGGAATTTTAGCCATTTTTTGACGTGAAATTGTAAACATGTGGACATGGATTTTGAAAATTCTAGAGAGAATTTTAAAAGCTTCAAGAGAATTTCAACAATTTTGAGAGGGATTTGAAAAGTTTCAATGGGAATGGAAGAATTGGGACAAAAATTGGAAAATTTTTAAGGGACTTTGAAAAAATTTCAACTGGAATTTTAGCCATTTTTTGACGTGAAATTGTAAACATGTGGACATGGATTTTGAAAATTCTAGAGAGAATTTTAAAAGCTTCAACAGAATTTCAACAATTTTGAGAGGGATTTGAAAAGTTTCAATGGGAATGGGAAGAATTGGGACAAAAATTGGAAAATTTTGAAGGGACTTTGAAAAAATTTCAACTGGAATTTTAGCCATTTTTTGACGTGAAATTGTAAACATGTGACATGGATTTTGAAAATTCTAGAGAGAATTTTAAAAGCTTCAAGAGAATTTCAACAATTTTGAGAGGGATTTGAAAAGTTTCAATGGGAATGGGAAGAATTGGGACAAAAATTGGAAAATTTAACATGTGGACATGGATATGGAAAATTCTAGAGAGAATTTTAAAAGCTTCAAGAGAATTTCAACAATTTTGAGAGGGATTTGAAAAGTTTCAATGGGAATGGGAAGAATTGGGACAAAAATTGGAAAATTTTTAAGGGACTTTGAAAAAATTTCAACTGGAATTTTAGCATTTTTTTACGTGAAATTGTAAACATGTGGACATGGATTTTGAAAATTCTAGAGAGAATTTTAAAAGCTTCAAGAGAATTTCAACAATTTTGAGAGGGATTTGAAAAGTTTCAATGGGAATGGGAAGAATTGGGACAAAAATTGGAAAATTTTGAAGGGACTTTGAAAAAATTTCAACTGGAATTTTAGCAATTTTTGGACGTGAAATTGTAAACATGTGACATGGATTTTGAAAATTCTAGAGAGAATTTAAAAGCTTCAACAGAATTTCAACAATTTTGAGAGGGATTTGAAAAGTTTCAATGGGAATGGGAAGAATTGGGACAAAAATTGGAAAATTTTTAAGGGACTTTGAAAAAATTTCAACTGGATTTTAGCCATTTTTTGACGTGAAATTGTAAACATGTGGACATGGATTTTGAAAATTCTAGAGAGAATTTTAAAAGCTTCAAGAGAATTTCAACAATTTTGAGAGGGATTTGAAAAGTTTCAATGGGAATGGGAAGAATTGGGACAAAAATTGGAAAATTTTTAAGGGACTTTGAAAAAATTTCAACTGGAATTTTAGCCATTTTTTGACGTGAAATTGTAAACATGTGGACATGGATTTTGAAAATTCTAGAGAGAATTTTAAAAGCTTCAACAGAATTTCAACAATTTGGAGAGGGATTTGACAAGTTTCAATGGGAATGGGAAGAATTGGGACAAAAATTGGAAAATTTTTAAGGGACTTTGAAAAAATTTCAACTGGAATTTTAGCCATTTTTTGACGTGAAATTGTAAACATGTGGACATGGATTTTGAAAATTCTAGAGAGAATTTTAAAAGCTTCAACAGAATTTCAACAATTTTGAGAGGGATTTGAAAAGTTTCAATGGGAATGGGAAGAATTGGG
>NW_028116707.1:0-35413 GCF_964273445.1 Streptopelia decaocto | reverse complement strand
TAAACATGTGGCCATGGATTTTGAAAATTCTAGAGAGAATTTTAAAAGCTTCAACAGAATTTCAACAATTTTGAGAGGGATTTGAAAAGTTTCAATGGGAATGGGAAGAATTGGGACAAAAATGGGAAAATTTTTCAGGGACTTTGAAAAAATTTCAACTGGAATTTTAGCATTTTTTTTACGTGAAATTGTAAACATGTGGACATGGATATGGAAAATTCTAGAGAGAATTTTAAAAGCTTCAAGAGAATTTCAAAAATTTGAGAGGGATTTGAAAAGTTTCAATGGGAATGGGAAGAATTGGGACAAAAATTGGAAAATTTTTAAGGGACTTTGAAAAAATTTCAACTGGAATTTTAGCCATTTTTTGACGTGAAATTGTAAACATGTGGACATGGATTTTGAAAATTCTAGAGAGAATTTTAAAAGCTTCAACAGAATTTCAACAATTTTGAGAGGGATTTGAAAAGTTTCAATGGGAATGGGAAGAATTGGGACAAAAATTGGAAAATTTTTAAGGACTTTTGAAAAAATTTCAACTGGAATTTTAGCCATTTTTTGACGTGAAATTGTAAACATGTGGCCATGGATTTTGAAAATTCTAGAGAGAATTTTAAAAGCTTCAAGAGAATTTCAACAATTTGAGAGGGATTTGAAAAGTTTCAATGGGAATGGGAAGAATTGGGACAAAAATTGGAAAATTTTTAAGGGACTTTGAAAAAATTGCAACTGGAATTTTAGCAATTTTTTGACGTGAAATTGTAAACATGTGGCCATGGATTTTGAAAATTCTAGAGAGAATTTTAAAAGCTTCAACAGAATTTCAACAATTTTGAGAGGGATTTGAAATGTTTCAATGGGAATGGGAAGAATTGGGACAAAAATTGAAAAATTTTGAAGGAGCTTTGAAAAAATTTCAACTGGAATTTTAGCCATTTTTTGACGTGAAATTGTAAACATGTGGCCATGGATTTTGAAAATTCTAGAGAGAATTTTAAAAGCTTCAACAGAATTTCAACAATTTTGAGAGGGATTTGAAAAGTTTCAATGGGAATGGGAAGAATTGGGACAAAAATTGGAAAATTTTTAAGGGACTTTGAAAAAATTTCAACTGGAATTTTAGCCATTTTTTGACGTGAAATTGTAAACATGTGGACATGGATTTTGAAAATTCTAGAGAGAATTTTAAAAGCTTCAACAGAATTTCAACAATTTTGAGAGGGATTTGAAAAGTTTCAATGGGAATGGGAAGAATTGGGACAAAAATTGGAAAATTTTTAAGGATTTGAAAAAATTTCAACTGGAATTTTAGCCATTTTTTGACGTGAAATTGTAAACATGTGGACATGGATTTTGAAAATTCTAGAGAGAATTTTAAAGCTTCAAGAGAATTTCAACAATTTTGAGAGGGATTTGAAAAGTTTCAATGGGAATGGGAAGAATTGGGACAAAAATTGGAAAATTTTTCAGGGACTTTGAAAAAATTTCAACTGGAATTTTAGCCATTTTTTGACGTGAAATTGTAAACATGTGGACATGGATTTTGAAAATTCTAGAGAGAATTTTAAAAGCTTCAACAGAATTTCAACAATTTTGAGAGGGATTTGAAAAGTTTCAATGGGAATGGGAAGAATTGGGACAAAAATTGGAAAATTTTTAAGGGACTTTGAAAAAATTTCAACTGGAATTTTAGCCATTTTTACGTGAAATTGTAAACATGTGGCCATGGATTTTGAAAATTCTAGAGAGAATTTTAAAAGCTTCAAGAGAATTTCAACAATTTTGAGAGGGATTTGAAAAGTTTCAATGGGAATGGGAAGAATTGGGACAAAAATTGGAAAATTTTTAAGGGACTTTGAAAAAATTTCAACTGTAATTTTAGCAATTTTTTAATGTGAAATTGTAAACATGTGGCCATGGATTTTGAAAATTCTAGAGAGAATTTTAAAGCTTCAAGAGAATTTCAACAATTTTTGAGAGGGATTTGAAAAGTTTCAATGGGAATGGGAAGAATCGGGACAAAAATTGGAAAATTTTTAAGGGACTTTGAAAAAATTTCAAGTGGAATTTTAGCCATTTTTTGACGTGAAATTGTAAACATGTGGACATGGATTTTGAAAATTCTAGAGAGAATTTTAAAAGCTTCAACAGAATTTCAACAATTTTGAGAGGGATTTGAAAAGTTTCAATGGGAATGGGAAGAATTGGGACAAAATTGGAAAATTTTTAAGGACTTTGAAAAAATTTCAACTGGAATTTTAGCCATTTTTGACGTGAAATTGTAAACATGTGGACATGGATTTTGAAAATTCTAGAGAGAATTTTAAAAGCTTCAAGAGAATTTCAACAATTTTGAGAGGGATTTGAAAAGTTTCAATGGGAATGGGAAGAATTGGGACAAAAATTGGAAATTTTTAAGGGACTTTGAAAAAATTTCAACTGGAATTTTAGCCATTTTTTGACGTGAAATTGTAAACATGTGGACATGGATTTTGAAAATTCTAGAGAGAATTTTAAAAGCTTCAAGAGAATTTCAACAATTTTGAGAGGGATTTGAAAAGTTTCAATGGGAATGGGAAGAATTGGGACAAAAATTGGAAAATTTTTAAGGGACTTTGAAAAAATTTCAACTGGAATTTTAGCATTTTTTTATGTGAAATTGTAAACATGTGGACATGGATTTTGAAAATTCTAGAGAGAATTTTAAAAGCTTCAAGAGAATTTCAACAATTTTGAGAGGGATTTGAAAAGTTTCAATGGAATGGGAAGAATTGGGACAAAAATTGGAAAATTTTTCAGGGACTTTGAAAAAATTTCAACTGGAATTTTAGCATTTTTTTTACGTGAAATTGTAAACATGTGGCCATGGATTTTGAAAATTCTAGAGAGAATTTTAAAAGCTTCAAGAGAATTTCAACAATTTTGAGAGGGATTTGAAAGTTTCAATGGGAATGGGAAGAATTGGGACAAAAATTGGAAAATTTTTAAGGACTTTGAAAAAATTTCAACTGGAATTTTAGCCATTTTTTGACGTGAAATTGTAAACATGTGGCCATGGATTTTGAAAATTCTAGAGAGAATTTTAAAAGCTTCAAGAGAATTTCAACAATTTTGAGAGGGATTTGAAAAGTTTCAATGGGAATGGGAAGAATTGGGACAAAAATTGGAAAATTTTTAAGGGACTTTGAAAAAATTTCAACTGGAATTTTAGCAATTTTTTGACGTGAAATTGTAAACATGTGGACATGGATTTTGAAAATTCTAGAGAGAATTTTAAAAGCTTCAAGAGAATTTCAACAATTTTGAGAGGGATTTGAAAAGTTTCAATGGGAATGGGAAGAATTGGGACAAAAATTGGAAAATTTTTCAGGGACTTTGAAAAAATTTCAACTGGAATTTTAGCCATTTTTTGACGTGAAATTGTAAACATGTGGACATGGATTTTGAAAATTCTAGAGAGAATTTTAAAAGCTTCAACAGAATTTCAACAATTTTGAGAGGGATTTGAAAAGTTTCAATGGGAATGGGAAGAATTGGGACAAAAATTGGAAAATTTTTAAGGGACTTTGAAAAAATTTCAACTGGAATTTTAGCCATTTTTACGTGAAATTGTAAACATGTGGCCATGGATTTTGAAAATTCTAGAGAGAATTTTAAAAGCTTCAAGAGAATTTCAACAATTTTGAGAGGGATTTGAAAAGTTTCAATGGGAATGGGAAGAATTGGGACAAAAATTGGAAAATTTTTCAGGGACTTTGAAAAAATGTCAACTGGAATTTTAGCAATTTTTTGACGTGAAATTATAAACATGTGGACATGGATTTTGAAAATTCTAGAGAGAATTTTAAAAGCTTCAACAGAATTTCAACAATTTTGAGAGGGATTTGAAAAGTTTCAATGGGAATGGGAAGAATTGGGACAAAAATTGGAACATTTTTAAGGGACTCTGAAAACATTTCAACTGGAATTTTAGCCATTTTTTGATGTGAAATTGTAAACATGTGGCCATGGATTTTGAAAATTCTAGAGAGAATTTTAAAAGCTTCAACAGAATTTCAACAATTTTGAGAGGGATTTGAAAAGTTTCAATGGGAATGGGAAGAATTGGGACAAAAATGGGAAAATTTTTAAGGGACTTTGAAAAAATTTCAACTGGAATTTTAGCCATTTTTGATGTGAAATTGTGAACATGTGGACATGGATTTTGAAAATTCTAGAGAGAATTTTTAAAGCTTCAAGAGAAATTTCAACAATTTTGAGAGGGATTTGAAAAGTTTCAATGGGAATGGGAAGAATTGGGACAAAAATTGGAAAATTTTTAAGGGACTTTGAAAAATTTCAACTGTAATTTTAGCAATTTTTTAATGTGAAATTGTAAACATGTGGCCATGGATTTTGAAAATTCTAGAGAGAATTTTTAAAGCTTCAAGAGAATTTCAACAATTTTGAGAGGGATTTGAAAAGTTTCAATGGGAATGGGAAGAATCGGGACAAAAATTGGAAAATTTTTAAGGGACTTTGAAAAATTCAACTGGAATTTTAGCCATTTTTTGACGTGAAATTGTAAACATGTGGACATGGATTTTGAAAATTCTAGAGAGAATTTTAAAAGCTCAACAGAATTTCAACAATTTTGAGAGGGATTTGAAAAGTTTCAATGGGAATGGGAAGAATTGGGACAAAAATTGGAAAATTTTAAGGGACTTTGAAAAAATTTCAACTGGAATTTTAGCCATTTTTTGACGTGAAATTGTAAACATGTGGACATGGATTTTGAAAATTCTAGAGAGAATTTTAAAAGCTTCAAGAGAATTTCAACAATTTTGAGAGGGATTTGAAAAGTTTTCAATGGGAATGGGAAGAATTGGGACAAAAATTGGAAAATTTTTAAGGGACTTTGAAAAAATTTCAACTGAATTTTAGCCATTTTTTGACGTGAAATTGTAAACATGTGACATGGATTTTGAAAATTCTAGAGAGAATTTTAAAAGCTTCAAGAGAATTTCAACAATTTTGAGAGGGATTTGAAAAGTTTCAATGGGAATTGGGAAGAATTGGGACAAAAATTGGAAAATTTTTAAGGGACTTTGAAAAAATTTCAACTGGAATTTAGCATTTTTTTATGTGAAATTGTAAACATGTGGACATGGATTTTGAAAATTCTAGAGAGAATTTTAAAAGCTTCAAGAGAATTTCAACAATTTTGAGAGGGATTTGAAAAGTTTCAATGGGAATGGGAAGAATTGGACCAAAAATTGGAAAATTTTTCAGGGACTTTGAAAAAATTTCAACTGGAATTTTAGCATTTTTTTACGTGAAATTGTTAAACATGTGGCCATGGATTTTGAAAATTCTAGAGAGAATTTTAAAAGCTTCAAGAGAATTTCAACAATTTTGAGAGGGATTTGAAAAGTTCAATGGGATGGGAAGAATTGGGACAAAAATTGGAAATTTTTAAGGGACTTTGAAAAAATTTCAACTGGAATTTTAGCCATTTTTTGACGTGAAATTGTAAACATGTGGACATGGATTTTGAAAATTCTAGAGAGAATTTAAAAGCTTCAAGAGAATTTCAACAATTTTGAGAGGGATTTGAAAAGTTTCAATGGGAATGGGAAGAATTGGGACAAAAATTGGAAAATTTTTTTAAGGGACTTTGAAAAAATTTCAACTGGAATTTTAGCATTTTTTGACGTGAAATTGTAAACATGTCGCCATGGATTTTGAAAATTCTAGAGAGAATTTTAAAAGCTTCAAGAGAATTTCAACAATTTTGAGAGGGATTTGAAAAAGTTTCAATGGGAATGGGAAGAATTGGGACAAAATTGGAAAATTTTCAGGGACTTTGAAAAAATTTCAACTGGAATTTTAGCAATTTTTTTATGTGAAATTTTAAACATGTGGCCATGGATTTTGAAAATTCTAGAGAGAATTTTAAAAGCTTCAAGAGAATTTCAACAATTTTGAGAGGGATTTGAAAAGTTTCAATGGGAATGGGAAGAATTGGGACAAAAATTGGAAAATTTTTAAGGGACTTTGAAAAAATTTCAACTGTAATTTTAGCAATTTTTTAATGTGAAATTGTAAACATGTGGCCATGGATTTTGAAAATTCTAGAGAGAATTTTAAAAGCTTCAAGAGAATTTCAACAATTTTGAGAGGATTTGAAAAGTTTCAATGGGAATGGGAAGAATCGGGACAAAAATTTGGAAAATTTTTAAGGGACTTTGAAAAAATTTCAACTGGAATTTTAGCCATTTTTTGACGTGAAATTGTAAACATGTGGACATGGATTTTGAAAATCTAGAGAGAATTTAAAAGCTTCAACAGAATTTCAACAATTTGAGAGGGATTTGAAAAGTTTCAATGGGAATGGGAAGAATTGGGACAAAAATTGGAAAATTTTTAAGGGACTTTGAAAAAATTTCAACTGGAATTTTAGCCATTTTTTGACGTGAAATTGTAAACATGTGGACATGGATTTTGAAAATTCTAGAGAGAATTTTAAAAGCTTCAACAGAATTTCAACAATTTTGAGAGGGATTTGAAATGTTTCAATGGGAATGGGAAGAATTGGGACAAAAATTGGAAAATTTTTAAGGGACTTTGAAAAAATTTCAACTGGAATTTTAGCATTTTTTTGACGTGAAATTGTAAACACGTGGACATGGATTTTGAAAATTCTAGAGAGAATTTTAAAAGCTTCAACAGAATTTCAACAATTTTGAGAGGGATTTGAAAAGTTTCAATGGAATGGGAAGAATTGGGACAAAAATTGGAAAATTTTTAAGGGACTTTGAAAAAATTTCAACTGGAATTTTAGCCATTTTTTGACGTGAAATTGTAAACATGTGGACATGGATTTTGAAAATTCTAGAGAGAATTTTAAAAGCTTCAAGAGAATTTCAACAATTTTGAGAGGGATTTGAAAAGTTTCAATGGGAATGGGAAGAATTGGGACAAAAATTGGAAAATTTTTAAGGGACTTTGAAAAAATTTCAACTAGAATTTTAGCCATTTTTTGACGTGAGATTGTAAACATGTGGACATGGATTTTGAAAATTCTAGAGAGAATTTTAAAAGCTTCAACAGAATTTCAACAATTTTGAGAGGGATTTGAAAAGTTTCAATGGGAATGGGAAGAATTGGGACAAAAATTGGAAAATTTTTCAGGGATTTTGAACAAATTTCAACTGGAATTTTAGCATTTTTTTATGTGAAATTGTAAACATGTGGACATGGATTTTGAAAATTCTAGAGAGAATTTTAAAAGCTTCAAGAGAATTTCAACAATTTTGAGAGGGATTTGAAAAGTTTCAATGGGAATGGGAAGAATTGGGACAAAAATTGGAAAATTTTTAAGGGACTTTGAAAAAATTTCAACTGGAATTTTAGCCATTTTTTGACGTGAAATTGTAAACATGTGGACATGGATTTTGAAAATTCTAGAGAGAATTTTAAAAGCTTCAAGAGAATTTCAACAATTTTGAGAGGGATTTGAAAAGTTTCAATGGGAATGGGAAGAATTGGGACAAAAATGGGAAAATTTTTAAGGGACTTTGAAAAAATTTCAACTGGAATTTTAGCCATTTTTACGTGAAATTGTAAACATGTGGCCATGGATTTTGAAAATTCTAGAGAGAATTTTAAAAGCTTCAAGAGAATTTCAACAATTTTGAGAGGGATTTGAAAAGTTTCAATGGGAATGGGAAGAATTGGGACAAAAATTGGAAAATTTTTAAGGGACTTTGAAAAAATGTCAACTGGAATTTTAGCAATTTTTTGACGTGAAATTATAAACATGTGGACATGGATTTTGAAAATTCTAGAGAGAATTTTAAAAGCTTCAACAGAATTTCAACAATTTTGAGAGGGATTTGAAAAGTTTCAATGGGAATGGGAAGAATTGGGACAAAAATTGGAACATTTTTAAGGGACTCTGAAAACATTTCAACTGGAATTTTAGCCATTTTTTGACGTGAAATTGTAAACATGTGGCCATGGATTTTGAAAATTCTAGAGAGAATTTTAAAAGCTTCAACAGAATTTCAACAATTTTGAGAGGGATTTGAAAAGTTTCAATGGGAATGGGAAGAATTGGGACAAAAATTGGAAAATTTTTAAGGGACTTTGAAAAAATTTCAACTGGAATTTTAGCCATTTTTTGACGTGAAATTGTAAACATGTGGACATGGATTTTGAAAATTCTAGAGAGAATTTTAAAAGCTTCAACAGAATTTCAACAATTTTGAGAGGGATTTGAAAAGTTTCAATGGGAATGGGAAGAATTGGGACAAAAATTGGAAAATTTTTAAGGGACTTTGAAAAAATTTCAACTGGAATTTTAGCCATTTTTTGACGTGAAATTGTAAACATGTGGCCATGGATTTTGAAAATTCTAGAGAGAATTTTGAAAGCTTCAAGAGAATTTCAACAATTTTGAGAGGGATTTGAAAAGTTTCAATGGGAATGGGAAGAATTGGGACAAAAATTGGAAAATTTTTAAGGGACTTTGAAAAAATTGCAACTGGAATTTTAGCAATTTTTTGACGTGAAATTGTAAACATGTGGCCATGGATTTTGAAAATTCTAGAGAGAATTTTAAAAGCTTCAACAGAATTTCAACAATTTTGAGAGGGATTTGAAATGTTTCAATGGGAATGGGAAGAATTGGGACAAAAATTGGAAAATTTTGAAGGGACTTTGAAAAAATTTCAACTGGAATTTTAGCCATTTTTTGACGTGAAATTGTAAACATGTGGCCATGGATTTTGAAAATTCTAGAGAGAATTTTAAAAGCTTCAACAGAATTTCAACAATTTTGAGAGGGATTTGAAAAGTTTCAATGGGAATGGGAAGAATTGGGACAAAAATTGGAAAATTTTTCAGGGACTTTGAAAAAATTTCAACTGGAATTTTAGCCATTTTTTGACGTGAAATTGTAAACATGTGGACATGGATTTTGAAAATTCTAGAGAGAATTTTAAAAGCTTCAAGAGAATTTCAACAATTTTGAGAGGGATTTGAAAAGTTTCAATGGGAATGGGAAGAATTGGGACAAAAATTGGAAAATTTTTAAGGGAGTTTGAAAAAATTTCAACTGGAATTTTAGCCATTTTTTGACGTGAAATTGTAAACATGTGGACATGGATTTTGAAAATTCTAGAGAGAATTTTAAAAGCTTCAAGAGAATTTCAACAATTTTGAGAGGGATTTGAAAAGTTTCAATGGGAATGGGAAGAATTGGGACAAAAATTGGAAAATTTTTCAGGGACTTTGAAAAAATTTCAACTGGAATTTTAGCCATTTTTTGACGTGAAATTGTAAACATGTGGACATGGATTTTGAAAATTCTAGAGAGAATTTTAAAAGCTTCAACAGAATTTCAACAATTTTGAGAGGGATTTGAAAAGTTTCAATGGGAATGGGAAGAATTGGGACAAAAATTGGAAAATTTTTAAGGGACTTTGAAAAAATTTCAACTGGAATTTTAGCCATTTTTTGACGTGAAATTGTAAACATGTGGCCATGGATTTTGAAAATTCTAGAGAGAATTTTAAAAGCTTCAAGAGAATTTCAACAATTTTGAGAGGGATTTGAAAAGTTTCAATGGGAATGGGAAGAATTGGGACAAAAATTGGAAAATTTTTCAGGGACTTTGAAAAAATGTCAACTGGAATTTTAGCAATTTTTTGACGTGAAATTATAAACATGTGGACATGGATTTTGAAAATTCTAGAGAGAATTTTAAAAGCTTCAACAGAATTTCAACAATTTTGAGAGGGATTTGAAAAGTTTCAATGGGAATGGGAAGAATTGGGACAAAAATTGGAACATTTTTAAGGGACTCTGAAAACATTTCAACTGGAATTTTAGCCATTTTTTGACGTGAAATTGTAAACATGTGGCCATGGATTTTGAAAATTCTAGAGAGAATTTTAAAAGCTTCAACAGAATTTCAACAATTTTGAGAGGGATTTGAAAAGTTTCAATGGGAATGGGAAGAATTGGGACAAAAATTGGAAAATTTTTAAGGGACTTTGAAAAAATTTCAACTGGAATTTTAGCCATTTTTTGACGTGAAATTGTAAACATGTGGACATGGATTTTGAAAATTCTAGAGAGAATTTTAAAAGCTTCAAGAGAATTTCAACAATTTTGAGAGGGATTTGAAAAGTTTCAATGGGAATGGGAAGAATTGGGACAAAAATTGGAAAATTTTTAAGGGAGTTTGAAAAATTTCAACTGGAATTTTAGCCATTTTTTGACGTGAAATTGTAAACATGTGGACATGGATTTTGAAAATTCTAGAGAGAATTTTAAAAGCTTCAAGAGAATTTCAACAATTTTGAGAGGGATTTGAAAAGTTTCAATGGGAATGGGAAGAATTGGGACAAAAATTGGAAAATTTTTCAGGGACTTTGAAAAAATTTCAACTGGAATTTTAGCCATTTTTTGACGTGAAATTGTAAACATGTGGACATGGATTTTGAAAATTCTAGAGAGAATTTTAAAAGCTTCAAGAGAATTTCAACAATTTTGAGAGGGATTTGAAAAGTTTCAATGGGAATGGGAAGAATTGGGACAAAAATTGGAAAATTTTTAAGGGACTTTGAAAAAATTTCAACTGGAATTTTAGCAATTTTTACGTGAAATTGTAAACATGTGGCCATGGATTTTGAAAATTCTAGAGAGAATTTTAAAAGCTTCAAGAGAATTTCAACAATTTTGAGAGGGATTTGAAAAGTTTCAATGGGAATGGGAAGAATTGGGACAAAAATTGGAAAATTTTTCAGGGACTTTGAAAAAATGTCAACTGGAATTTTAGCAATTTTTTGACGTGAAATTATAAACATGTGGACATGGATTTTGAAAATTCTAGAGAGAATTTTAAAAGCTTCAACAGAATTTCAACAATTTTGAGAGGGATTTGAAAAGTTTCAATGGGAATGGGAAGAATTGGGACAAAAATTGGAAAATTTTTAAGGGACTTTGAAAAAATTTCAACTGGAATTTTAGCCATTTTTTGACGTGAAATTGTAAACATGTGGCCATGGATTTTGAAAATTCTAGAGAGAATTTTAAAAGCTTCAAGAGAATTTCAACAATTTTGAGAGGGATTTGAAAAGTTTCAATGGGAATGGGAAGAATTGGGACAAAAATTGGAAAATTTTTAAGGGACTTTGAAAAAATTTCAACTGGAATTTTAGCCATTTTTTGACGTGAAATTGTAAACATGTGGACATGGATATGGAAAATTCTAGAGAGAATTTTAAAAGCTTCAACAGAATTTCAACAATTTTGAGAGGGATTTGAAAAGTTTCAATGGGAATGGGAAGAATTGGGACAAAAATTGGAAAATTTTTAAGGGACTTTGAAAAAATTTCAACTGGAATTTTAGCATTTTTTTTACGTGAAATTGTAAACATGTGGACATGGATATGGAAAATTCTAGAGAGAATTTTAAAAGCTTCAATAGAATTTCAAAAATTTGAGAGGGATTTGAAAAGTTTCAATGGGAATGGGAAGAATTGGGACAAAAATGGGAAAATTTTTAAGGGACTTTGAAAAAATTTCAACTGGAATTTTAGCCATTTTGTTACGTGAAATTGTAAACATGTGGCCATGGATTTTGAAAATTCTAGAGAGAATTTTAAAAGCTTCAAGAGAATTTCAACAATTTTGAGAGGGATTTGAAAAGTTTCAATGGGAATGGGAAGAATTGGGACAAAAATTGGAAAATTTTTAAGGGACTTTGAAAAAATTTCAACTGGAATTTTAGCCATTTTTTGACGTGAAATTGTAAACATGTGGCCATGGATTTTGAAAATTCTAGAGAGAATTTTAAAAGCTTCAAGAGAATTTCAACAATTTTGAGAGGGATTTGAAAAGTTTCAATGGGAATGGGAAGAATTGGGACAAAAATTGGAAAATTTTTCAGGGACTTTGAAAAAATTTCAACTGGAATTTTAGCATTTTTTTTACGTGAAATTGTAAACATGTGGACATGGATATGGAAAATTCTAGAGAGAATTTTAAAAGCTTCAAGAGAATTTCAAAAATTTGAGAGGGATTTGAAAAGTTTCAATGGGAATGGGAAGAATTGGGACAAAAATTGGAAAATTTTTAAGGGACTTTGAAAAAATTTCAACTGGAATTTTAGCCATTTTTTGACGTGAAATTGTAAACATGTGGACATGGATTTTGAAAATTCTAGAGAGAATTTTAAAAGCTTCAAGAGAATTTCAACAATTTTGAGAGGGATTTGAAAAGTTTCAATGGGAATGGGAAGAATTGGGACAAAAATTGGAAAATTTTTAAGGGACTTTGAAAAAATTTCAACTGGAATTTTAGCCATTTTTTGACGTGAAATTGTAAACATGTGGCCATGGATTTTGAAAATTCTAGAGAGAATTTTAAAAGCTTCAAGAGAATTTCAACAATTTTGAGAGGGATTTGAAAAGTTTCAATGGGAATGGGAAGAATTGGGACAAAAATTGGAAAATTTTTAAGGGACTTTGAAAAAATTGCAACTGGAATTTTAGCAATTTTTTGACGTGAAATTGTAAACATGTGGCCATGGATTTTGAAAATTCTAGAGAGAATTTTAAAAGCTTCAACAGAATTTCAACAATTTTGAGAGGGATTTGAAATGTTTCAATGGGAATGGGAAGAATTGGGACAAAAATTGGAAAATTTTGAAGGGACTTTGAAAAAATTTCAACTGGAATTTTAGCCATTTTTTGACATGAAATTGTAAACATGTGGCCATGGATTTTGAAAATTCTAGAGAGAATTTTAAAAGCTTCAACAGAATTTCAACAATTTTGAGAGGGATTTGAAAAGTTTCAATGGGAATGGGAAGAATTGGGACAAAAATTGGAAAATTTTTAAGGGACTTTGAAAAAATTTCAACTGGAATTTTAGCCATTTTTTGACGTGAAATTGTAAACATGTGGACATGGATTTTGAAAATTCTAGAGAGAATTTTAAAAGCTTCAACAGAATTTCAACAATTTTGAGAGGGATTTGAAAAGTTTCAATGGGAATGGGAAGAATTGGGACAAAAATTGGAAAATTTTTAAGGGACTTTGAAAAAATTTCAACTGGAATTTTAGCATTTTTTTTACGTGAAATTGTAAACATGTGGACATGGATATGGAAAATTCTAGAGAGAATTTTAAAAGCTTCAAGAGAATTTCAAAAATTTGAGAGGGATTTGAAAAGTTTCAATGGGAATGGGAAGAATTGGGACAAAAATGGGAAAATTTTTAAGGGACTTTGAAAAAATTTCAACTGGAATTTTAGCCATTTTTTGACGTGAAATTGTAAACATGTGGACATGGATTTTGAAAATTCTAGAGAGAATTTTAAAAGCTTCAAGAGAATTTCAACAATTTTGAGAGGGATTTGAAAAGTTTCAATGGGAATGGGAAGAATTGGGACAAAAATTGGAAAATTTTTCAGGGACTTTGTAAAAATGTCAACTGGAATTTTAGCCATTTTTTGACGTGAAATTGTAAACATGTGGCCATGGATTTTGAAAATTCTAGAGAGAATTTTAAAAGCTTTAACAGAATTTCAACAATTTTGAGAGGGATTTGAAAAGTTTCAATGGGAATGGGAAGAATTGGGACAAAAATTGGAACATTTTTAAGGGACTCTGAAAACATTTCAACTGGAATTTTAGCCATTTTTTGATGTGAAATTGTAAACATGTGGCCATGGATTTTGAAAATTCTAGAGAGAATTTTAAAAGCTTCAACAGAATTTCAACAATTTTGAGAGGGATTTGAAAAGTTTCAATGGGAATGGGAAGAATTGGGACAAAAATGGGAAAATTTTTAAGGGACTTTGAAAAAATTTCAACTGGAATTTTAGCCATTTTTTGATGTGAAATTGTGAACATGTGGACATGGATTTTGAAAATTCTAGAGAGAATTTTTAAAGCTTCAAGAGAATTTCAACAATTTTGAGAGGGATTTGAAAAGTTTCAATGGGAATGGGAAGAATTGGGACAAAAATTGGAAAATTTTTAAGGGACTTTGAAAAAATTTCAACTGTAATTTTAGCAATTTTTTAATGTGAAATTGTAAACATGTGGCCATGGATTTTGAAAATTCTAGAGAGAATTTTTAAAGCTTCAAGAGAATTTCAACAATTTTGAGAGGGATTTGAAAAGTTTCAATGGGAATGGGAAGAATCGGGACAAAAATTGGAAAATTTTTAAGGGACTTTGAAAAAATTTCAACTGGAATTTTAGCCATTTTTTGACGTGAAATTGTAAACATGTGGACATGGATTTTGAAAATTCTAGAGAGAATTTTAAAAGCTTCAACAGAATTTCAACAATTTTGAGAGGGATTTGAAAAGTTTCAATGGGAATGGGAAGAATTGGGACAAAAATTGGAAAATTTTTAAGGGACTTTGAAAAAATTTCAACTGGAATTTTAGCCATTTTTTGACGTGAAATTGTAAACATGTGGACATGGATTTTGAAAATTCTAGAGAGAATTTTAAAAGCTTCAAGAGAATTTCAACAATTTTGAGAGGGATTTGAAAAGTTTCAATGGGAATGGGAAGAATTGGGACAAAAATTGGAAAATTTTTAAGGGACTTTGAAAAAATTTCAACTGGAATTTTAGCCATTTTTTGACGTGAAATTGTAAACATGTGGACATGGATTTTGAAAATTCTAGAGAGAATTTTAAAAGCTTCAAGAGAATTTCAACAATTTTGAGAGGGATTTGAAAAGTTTCAATGGGAATGGGAAGAATTGGGACAAAAATTGGAAAATTTTTAAGGGACTTTGAAAAAATTTCAACTGGAATTTTAGCATTTTTTTATGTGAAATTGTAAACATGTGGACATGGATTTTGAAAATTCTAGAGAGAATTTTAAAAGCTTCAAGAGAATTTCAACAATTTTGAGAGGGATTTGAAAAGTTTCAATGGGAATGGGAAGAATTGGGACAAAAATTGGAAAATTTTTCAGGGACTTTGAAAAAATTTCAACTGGAATTTTAGCATTTTTTTTACGTGAAATTGTAAACATGTGGCCATGGATTTTGAAAATTCTAGAGAGAATTTTAAAAGCTTCAAGAGAATTTCAACAATTTTGAGAGGGATTTGAAAAGTTTCAATGGGAATGGGAAGAATTGGGACAAAAATTGGAAAATTTTTAAGGGACTTTGAAAAAATTTCAACTGGAATTTTAGCCATTTTTTGACGTGAAATTGTAAACATGTGGACATGGATTTTGAAAATTCTAGAGAGAATTTTAAAAGCTTCAAGAGAATTTCAACAATTTTGAGAGGGATTTGAAAAGTTTCAATGGGAATGGGAAGAATTGGGACAAAAATTGGAAAATTTTTAAGGGACTTTGAAAAAATTTCAACTGGAATTTTAGCAATTTTTTGACGTGAGATTGTAAACATGTGGACATGGATTTTGAAAATTCTAGAGAGAATTTTAAAAGCTTCAAGAGAATTTCAACAATTTTGAGAGGGATTTGAAAAGTTTCAATGGGAATGGGAAGAATTGGGACAAAAATTGGAAAATTTTTCAGGGACTTTGAAAAAATTTCAACTGGAATTTTAGCATTTTTTTTATGTGAAATTTTAAACATGTGGCCATGGATTTTGAAAATTCTAGAGAGAATTTTAAAAGCTTCAAGAGAATTTCAACAATTTTGAGAGGGATTTGAAAAGTTTCAATGGGAATGGGAAGAATTGGGACAAAAATTGGAAAATTTTTAAGGGACTTTGAAAAAATTTCAACTGTAATTTTAGCAATTTTTTAATGTGAAATTGTAAACATGTGGCCATGGATTTTGAAAATTCTAGAGAGAATTTTAAAAGCTTCAAGAGAATTTCAACAATTTTGAGAGGGATTTGAAAAGTTTCAATGGGAATGGGAAGAATCGGGACAAAAATTGGAAAATTTTTAAGGGACTTTGAAAAAATTTCAACTGGAATTTTAGCCATTTTTTGACGTGAAATTGTAAACATGTGGACATGGATTTTGAAAATTCTAGAGAGAATTTTAAAAGCTTCAACAGAATTTCAACAATTTTGAGAGGGATTTGAAAAGTTTCAATGGGAATGGGAAGAATTGGGACAAAAATTGGAAAATTTTTAAGGGACTTTGAAAAAATTTCAACTGGAATTTTAGCCATTTTTTGATGTGAAATTGTAAACATGTGGACATGGATTTTGAAAATTCTAGAGAGAATTTTAAAAGCTTCAACAGAATTTCAACAATTTTGAGAGGGATTTGAAAAGTTTCAATGGGAATGGGAAGAATTGGGACAAAAATTGGAAAATTTTTCAGGGACTTTGAAAAAATTTCAACTGGAATTTTAGCATTTTTTTGACGTGAAATTGTAAACATGTGGACATGGATTTTGAAAATTCTAGAGAGAATTTTAAAAGCTTCAAGAGAATTTCAACAATTTTGAGAGGGATTTGAAAAGTTTCAATGGGAATGGGAAGAATTGGGACAAAAATTGGAAAATTTTTAAGGGACTTTGAAAAAATTTCAACTGGAATTTTAGCCATTTTTTGACGTGAAATTGTAAACATGTGGACATGGATTTTGAAAATTCTAGAGAGAATTTTAAAAGCTTCAAGAGAATTTCAACAATTTTGAGAGGGATTTGAAAAGTTTCAATGGGAATGGGAAGAATTGGGACAAAAATTGGAAAATTTTTAAGGGACTTTGAAAAAATTTCAACTAGAATTTTAGCCATTTTTTGACGTGAGATTGTAAACATGTGGACATGGATTTTGAAAATTCTAGAGAGAATTTTAAAAGCTTCAACAGAATTTCAACAATTTTGAGAGGGATTTGAAAAGTTTCAATGGGAATGGGAAGAATTGGGACAAAAATTGGAAAATTTTTCAGGGATTTTGAACAAATTTCAACTGGAATTTTAGCATTTTTTTATGTGAAATTGTAAACATGTGGACATGGATTTTGAAAATTCTAGAGAGAATTTTAAAAGCTTCAAGAGAATTTCAACAATTTTGAGAGGGATTTGAAAAGTTTCAATGGGAATGGGAAGAATTGGGACAAAAATTGGAAAATTTTTAAGGGACTTTGAAAAAATTTCAACTGGAATTTTAGCCATTTTTTGACGTGAAATTGTAAACATGTGGACATGGATTTTGAAAATTCTAGAGAGAATTTTAAAAGCTTCAAGAGAATTTCAACAATTTTGAGAGGGATTTGAAAAGTTTCAATGGGAATGGGAAGAATTGGGACAAAAATTGGAAAATTTTTAAGGGACTTTGAAAAAATTTCAACTGGAATTTTAGCCATTTTTACGTGAAATTGTAAACATGTGGCCATGGATTTTGAAAATTCTAGAGAGAATTTTAAAAGCTTCAAGAGAATTTCAACAATTTTGAGAGGGATTTGAAAAGTTTCAATGGGAATGGGAAGAATTGGGACAAAAATTGGAAAATTTTTAAGGGACTTTGAAAAAATGTCAACTGGAATTTTAGCAATTTTTTGACGTGAAATTATAAACATGTGGACATGGATTTTGAAAATTCTAGAGAGAATTTTAAAAGCTTCAACAGAATTTCAACAATTTTGAGAGGGATTTGAAAAGTTTCAATGGGAATGGGAAGAATTGGGACAAAAATTGGAACATTTTTAAGGGACTCTGAAAACATTTCAACTGGAATTTTAGCCATTTTTTGACGTGAAATTGTAAACATGTGGCCATGGATTTTGAAAATTCTAGAGAGAATTTTAAAAGCTTCAACAGAATTTCAACAATTTTGAGAGGGATTTGAAAAGTTTCAATGGGAATGGGAAGAATTGGGACAAAAATTGGAAAATTTTTAAGGGACTTTGAAAAAATTTCAACTGGAATTTTAGCCATTTTTTGACGTGAAATTGTAAACATGTGGACATGGATTTTGAAAATTCTAGAGAGAATTTTAAAAGCTTCAACAGAATTTCAACAATTTTGAGAGGGATTTGAAAAGTTTCAATGGGAATGGGAAGAATTGGGACAAAAATTGGAAAATTTTTAAGGGACTTTGAAAAAATTTCAACTGGAATTTTAGCCATTTTTTGACGTGAAATTGTAAACATGTGGCCATGGATTTTGAAAATTCTAGAGAGAATTTTAAAAGCTTCAAGAGAATTTCAACAATTTTGAGAGGGATTTGAAAAGTTTCAATGGGAATGGGAAGAATTGGGACAAAAATTGGAAAATTTTTAAGGGACTTTGAAAAAATTGCAACTGGAATTTTAGCAATTTTTTGACGTGAAATTGTAAACATGTGGCCATGGATTTTGAAAATTCTAGAGAGAATTTTAAAAGCTTCAACAGAATTTCAACAATTTTGAGAGGGATTTGAAAAGTTTCAATGGGAATGGGAAGAATTGGGACAAAAATTGGAAAATTTTTAAGGGACTTTGAAAAAATTTCAACTGGAATTTTAGCCATTTTTACGTGAAATTGTAAACATGTGGCCATGGATTTTGAAAATTCTAGAGAGAATTTTAAAAGCTTCAAGAGAATTTCAACAATTTTGAGAGGGATTTGAAAAGTTTCAATGGGAATGGGAAGAATTGGGACAAAAATTGGAAAATTTTTCAGGGACTTTGAAAAAATGTCAACTGGAATTTTAGCAATTTTTTGACGTGAAATTATAAACATGTGGACATGGATTTTGAAAATTCTAGAGAGAATTTTAAAAGCTTCAACAGAATTTCAACAATTTTGAGAGGGATTTGAAAAGTTTCAATGGGAATGGGAAGAATTGGGACAAAAATTGGAACATTTTTAAGGGACTCTGAAAACATTTCAACTGGAATTTTAGCCATTTTTTGACGTGAAATTGTAAACATGTGGCCATGGATTTTGAAAATTCTAGAGAGAATTTTAAAAGCTTCAACAGAATTTCAACAATTTTGAGAGGGATTTGAAAAGTTTCAATGGGAATGGGAAGAATTGGGACAAAAATTGGAAAATTTTTAAGGGACTTTGAAAAAATTTCAACTGGAATTTTAGCCATTTTTTGACGTGAAATTGTAAACATGTGGACATGGATTTTGAAAATTCTAGAGAGAATTTTAAAAGCTTCAAGAGAATTTCAACAATTTTGAGAGGGATTTGAAAAGTTTCAATGGGAATGGGAAGAATTGGGACAAAAATTGGAAAATTTTTAAGGGAGTTTGAAAAAATTTCAACTGGAATTTTAGCCATTTTTTGACGTGAAATTGTAAACATGTGGACATGGATTTTGAAAATTCTAGAGAGAATTTTAAAAGCTTCAAGAGAATTTCAACAATTTTGAGAGGGATTTGAAAAGTTTCAATGGGAATGGGAAGAATTGGGACAAAAATTGGAAAATTTTTCAGGGACTTTGAAAAAATTTCAACTGGAATTTTAGCCATTTTTTGACGTGAAATTGTAAACATGTGGACATGGATTTTGAAAATTCTAGAGAGAATTTTAAAAGCTTCAAGAGAATTTCAACAATTTTGAGAGGGATTTGAAAAGTTTCAATGGGAATGGGAAGAATTGGGACAAAAATTGGAAAATTTTTAAGGGACTTTGAAAAAATTTCAACTGGAATTTTAGCAATTTTTACGTGAAATTGTAAACATGTGGCCATGGATTTTGAAAATTCTAGAGAGAATTTTAAAAGCTTCAAGAGAATTTCAACAATTTTGAGAGGGATTTGAAAAGTTTCAATGGGAATGGGAAGAATTGGGACAAAAATTGGAAAATTTTTCAGGGACTTTGAAAAAATGTCAACTGGAATTTTAGCAATTTTTTGACGTGAAATTATAAACATGTGGACATGGATTTTGAAAATTCTAGAGAGAATTTTAAAAGCTTCAACAGAATTTCAACAATTTTGAGAGGGATTTGAAAAGTTTCAATGGGAATGGGAAGAATTGGGACAAAAATTGGAAAATTTTTAAGGGACTTTGAAAAAATTTCAACTGGAATTTTAGCCATTTTTTGACGTGAAATTGTAAACATGTGGCCATGGATTTTGAAAATTCTAGAGAGAATTTTAAAAGCTTCAAGAGAATTTCAACAATTTTGAGAGGGATTTGAAAAGTTTCAATGGGAATGGGAAGAATTGGGACAAAAATTGGAAAATTTTTAAGGGACTTTGAAAAAATTTCAACTGGAATTTTAGCCATTTTTTGACGTGAAATTGTAAACATGTGGACATGGATATGGAAAATTCTAGAGAGAATTTTAAAAGCTTCAACAGAATTTCAACAATTTTGAGAGGGATTTGAAAAGTTTCAATGGGAATGGGAAGAATTGGGACAAAAATTGGAAAATTTTTAAGGGACTTTGAAAAAATTTCAACTGGAATTTTAGCATTTTTTTTACGTGAAATTGTAAACATGTGGACATGGATATGGAAAATTCTAGAGAGAATTTTAAAAGCTTCAATAGAATTTCAAAAATTTGAGAGGGATTTGAAAAGTTTCAATGGGAATGGGAAGAATTGGGACAAAAATGGGAAAATTTTTAAGGGACTTTGAAAAAATTTCAACTGGAATTTTAGCCATTTTTTGACGTGAAATTGTAAACATGTGGCCATGGATTTTGAAAATTCTAGAGAGAATTTTAAAAGCTTCAAGAGAATTTCAACAATTTTGAGAGGGATTTGAAAAGTTTCAATGGGAATGGGAAGAATTGGGACAAAAATTGGAAAATTTTTAAGGGACTTTGAAAAAATTTCAACTGGAATTTTAGCCATTTTTTGACGTGAAATTGTAAACATGTGGCCATGGATTTTGAAAATTCTAGAGAGAATTTTAAAAGCTTCAAGAGAATTTCAACAATTTTGAGAGGGATTTGAAAAGTTTCAATGGGAATGGGAAGAATTGGGACAAAAATTGGAAAATTTTTCAGGGACTTTGAAAAAATTTCAACTGGAATTTTAGCATTTTTTTTACGTGAAATTGTAAACATGTGGACATGGATATGGAAAATTCTAGAGAGAATTTTAAAAGCTTCAAGAGAATTTCAAAAATTTGAGAGGGATTTGAAAAGTTTCAATGGGAATGGGAAGAATTGGGACAAAAATTGGAAAATTTTTAAGGGACTTTGAAAAAATTTCAACTGGAATTTTAGCCATTTTTTGACGTGAAATTGTAAACATGTGGCCATGGATTTTGAAAATTCTAGAGAGAATTTTAAAAGCTTCAACAGAATTTCAACAATTTTGAGAGGGATTTGAAATGTTTCAATGGGAATGGGAAGAATTGGGACAAAAATTGGAAAATTTTGAAGGGACTTTGAAAAAATTTCAACTGGAATTTTAGCCATTTTTTGACATGAAATTGTAAACATGTGGCCATGGATTTTGAAAATTCTAGAGAGAATTTTAAAAGCTTCAACAGAATTTCAACAATTTTGAGAGGGATTTGAAAAGTTTCAATGGGAATGGGAAGAATTGGGACAAAAATTGGAAAATTTTTAAGGGACTTTGAAAAAATTTCAACTGGAATTTTAGCAATTTTTTTACGTGAAATTGTAAACATGTGGACATGGCTTTTGAAAATTCTAGAGAAAATTTTAAAAGCTTCAACAGAATTTCAACAATTTTGAGAGGGATTTGAAAAGTTTCAATGGGAATGGGAAGAATTGGGACAAAAATTGGAAAATTTTTAAGGGACTTTGAAAAAATTTCAACTGGAATTTTAGCCATTTTTTGACGTGAAATTGTAAACATGTGGCCATGGATTTTGAAAATTCTAGAGAGAATTTTAAAAGCTTCAAGAGAATTTCAACAATTTTGAGAGGGATTTGAAAAGTTTCAATGGGAATGGGAAGAATTGGGACAAAAATTGGAAAATTTTTCAGGGACTTTGAAAAAATTTCAACTGGAATTTTAGCATTTTTTTTACGTGAAATTGTAAACATGTGGACATGGATATGGAAAATTCTAGAGAGAATTTTAAAAGCTTCAAGAGAATTTCAAAAATTTGAGAGGGATTTGAAAAGTTTCAATGGGAATGGGAAGAATTGGGACAAAAATGGGAAAATTTTTAAGGGACTTTGAAAAAATTGCAACTGGAATTTTAGCCATTTTTTGACGTGAAATTGTAAACATGTGGCCATGGATTTTGAAAATTCTAGAGAGAATTTTAAAAGCTTCAACAGAATTTCAACAATTTTGAGAGGGATTTGAAATGTTTCAATGGGAATGGGAAGAATTGGGACAAAAATTGGAAAATTTTGAAGGGACTTTGAAAAAATTTCAACTGGAATTTTAGCCATTTTTTGACATGAAATTGTAAACATGTGGCCATGGATTTTGAAAATTCTAGAGAGAATTTTAAAAGCTTCAACAGAATTTCAACAATTTTGAGAGGGATTTGAAAAGTTTCAATGGGAATGGGAAGAATTGGGACAAAAATTGGAAAATTTTTAAGGGACTTTGAAAAAATTTCAACTGGAATTTTAGCAATTTTTTTACGTGAAATTGTAAACATGTGGACATGGCTTTTGAAAATTCTAGAGAAAATTTTAAAAGCTTCAACAGAATTTCAACAATTTTGAGAGGGATTTGAAAAGTTTCAATGGGAATGGGAAGAATTGGGACAAAAATTGGAAATTTTTTAAGGGACTTTGAAAAAATTTCAACTGGAATTTTAGCCATTTTTTGACGTGAAATTGTAAACATGTGGCCATGGATTTTGAAAATTCTAGAGAGAATTTTAAAAGCTTCAACAGAATTTCAACAATTTTGAGAGGGATTTGAAAAGTTTCAATGGGAATGGGAAGAATTGGGACAAAAATTGGAAAATTTTTAAGGGACTTTGAAAAAATTTCAACTGGAATTTTAGCATTTTTTTTACGTGAAATTGTAAACATGTGGACATGGATATGGAAAATTCTAGAGAGAATTTTAAAAGCTTCAAGAGAATTTCAACAATTTTGAGAGGGATTTGAAAAGTTTCAATGGGAATGGGAAGAATTGGGACAAAAATGGGAAAATTTTTAAGGGACTTTGAAAAAATTTCAACTGGAATTTTAGCCATTTTTTGACGTGAAATTGTAAACATGTGGACATGGATTTTGAAAATTCTAGAGAGAATTTTAAAAGCTTCAAGAGAATTTCAACAATTTTGAGAGGGATTTGAAAAGTTTCAATGGGAATGGGAAGAATTGGGACAAAAATTAGAAAATTTTTCAGGGACTTTGAAAAAATTTCAACTGGAATTTTAGCCATTTTTTGACGTGAAATTGTAAACATGTGGACATGGATTTTGAAAATTTTAGAGAGAATTTTAAAAGCTTCAACAGAATTTCAACAATTTTGAGAGGGATTTGAAAAGTTTCAATGGGAATGGGAAGAATTGGGACAAAAATTGGAAAATTTTTCAGGGACTTTGAAAAAATTTCAACTGGAATTTTAGCCATTTTTTGACGTGAAATTGTAAACATGTGGACATGGATTTTGAAAATTCTAGAGAGAATTTTAAAAGCTTCAACAGAATTTCAACAATTTGGAGAGGGATTTGAAAAGTTTCAATGGGAATGGGAAGAATTGGGACAAAAATTGGAAAATTTTTAAGGGACTTTGAAAAAATTTCAACTGGAATTTTAGCCATTTTTTGACGTGAAATTGTAAACATGTGGCCATGGATTTTGAAAATTCTAGAGAGAATTTTAAAAGCTTCAAGAGAATTTCAAAAATTTGAGAGGGATTTGAAAAGTTTCAATGGGAATGGGAAGAATTGGGACAAAAATGGGAAAATTTTTAAGGGACTTTGAAAAAATTTCAAGTGGAATTTTAGCCATTTTTTGACGTGAAATTGTAAACATGTGGACATGGATTTTGAAAATTCTAGAGAGAATTTTAAAAGCTTCAACAGAATTTCAACAATTTTGAGAGGGATTTGAAAAGTTTCAATGGGAATGGGAAGAATTGGGACAAAAATTAGAAAATTTTTCAGGGACTTTGAAAAAATTTCAACTGGAATTTTAGCCATTTTTTGACGTGAAATTGTAAACATGTGGACATGGATTTTGAAAATTCTAGAGAGAATTTTAAAAGCTTCAACAGAATTTCAACAATTTTGAGAGGGATTTGAAAAGTTTCAATGGGAATGGGAAGAATTGGGACAAAAATTGGAAAATTTTTAAGGGACTTTGAAAAAATTTCAACTGGAATTTTAGCCATTTTTTGACGTGAAATTGTAAACATGTGGACATGGATTTTGAAAATTCTAGAGAGAATTTTAAAAGCTTCAACAGAATTTCAACAATTTTGAGAGGGATTTGAAAAGTTTCAATGGGAATGGGAAGAATTGGGACAAAAATTGGAAAATTTTTCAGGGACTTTGAAAAAATTTCAACTGGAATTTTAGCCATTTTTTGACGTGAAATTGTAAACATGTGGACATGGATTTTGAAAATTCTAGAGAGAATTTTAAAAGCTTAAACAGAATTTCAACAATTTGGAGAGGGATTTGAAAAGTTTCAATGGGAATGGGAAGAATTGGGACAAAAATTGGAAAATTTTTAAGGGACTTTGAAAAAATTTCAACTGGAATTTTAGCATTTTTTTTACGTGAAATTGTAAACATGTGGACATGGATATGGAAAATTCTAGAGAGAATTTTAAAAGCTTCAAGAGAATTTCAAAAATTTGAGAGGGATTTGAAAAGTTTCAATGGGAATGGGAAGAATTGGGACAAAAATGGGAAAATTTTTAAGGGACTTTGAAAAAATTTCAACTGGAATTTTAGCCATTTTTTGACGTGAAATTGTAAACATGTGGACATGGATTTTGAAAATTCTAGAGAGAATTTTAAAAGCTTCAACAGAATTTCAACAATTTTGAGAGGGATTTGAAAAGTTTCAATGGGAATGGGAAGAATTGGGACAAAAATTAGAAAATTTTTCAGGGACTTTGAAAAAATTTCAACTGGAATTTTAGCCATTTTTTGACGTGAAATTGTAAACATGTGGCCATGGATTTTGAAAATTCTAGAGAGAATTTTAAAAGCTTCAAGAGAATTTCAACAATTTTGAGAGGGATTTGAAAAGTTTCAATGGGAATGGGAAGAATTGGGACAAAAATTGGAAAATTTTTAAGGGACTTTGAAAAAATTTCAACTGGAATTTTAGCCATTTTTTGACGTGAAATTGTAAACATGTGGCCATGGATTTTGAAAATTCTAGAGAGAATTTTAAAAGCTTCAACAGAATTTCAACAATTTTGAGAGGGATTTGAAAAGTTTCAATGGGAATGGGAAGAATTGGGACAAAAATTGGAAAATTTTTCAGGGACTTTGAAAAAATTTCAACTGGAATTTTAGCCATTTTTTGACGTGAAATTGTAAACATGTGGACATGGATTTTGAAAATTCTAGAGAGAATTTTAAAAGCTTCAAGAGAATTTCAACAATTTTGAGAGGGATTTGAAAAGTTTCAATGGGAATGGGAAGAATTGGGACAAAAATTGGAAAATTTTTAAGGGACTTTGAAAAAATTTCAACTGGAATTTTAGCCATTTTTTGACGTGAAATTGTAAACATGTGGACATGGATTTTGAAAATTCTAGAGAGAATTTTAAAAGCTTCAACAGAATTTCAACAATTTTGAGAGGGATTTGAAAAGTTTCAATGGGAATGGGAAGAATTGGGACAAAAATTGGAAAATTTTTCAGGGACTTTGAAAAAATTTCAACTGGAATTTTAGCCATTTTTTGACGTGAAATTGTAAACATGTGGCCATGGATTTTGAAAATTCTAGAGAGAATTTTAAAAGCTTAAACAGAATTTCAACAATTTGGAGAGGGATTTGAAAAGTTTCAATGGGAATGGGAAGAATTGGGACAAAAATTGGAAAATTTTTAAGGGACTTTGAAAAAATTTCAACTGGAATTTTAGCATTTTTTTTACGTGAAATTGTAAACATGTGGACATGGATATGGAAAATTCTAGAGAGAATTTTAAAAGCTTCAAGAGAATTTCAAAAATTTGAGAGGGATTTGAAAAGTTTCAATGGGAATGGGAAGAATTGGGACAAAAATGGGAAAATTTTTAAGGGACTTTGAAAAAATTTCAACTGGAATTTTAGCCATTTTTTGACGTGAAATTGTAAACATGTGGACATGGATTTTGAAAATTCTAGAGAGAATTTTAAAAGCTTCAACAGAATTTCAACAATTTTGAGAGGGATTTGAAAAGTTTCAATGGGAATGGGAAGAATTGGGACAAAAATTAGAAAATTTTTAAGGGACTTTGAAAAAATTTCAACTGGAATTTTAGCCATTTTTTGACGTGAAATTGTAAACATGTGGCCATGGATTTTGAAAATTCTAGAGAGAATTTTAAAAGCTTCAAGAGAATTTCAACAATTTTGAGAGGGATTTGAAAAGTTTCAATGGGAATGGGAAGAATTGGGACAAAAATTGGAAAATTTTTAAGGGACTTTGAAAAAATTTCAACTGGAATTTTAGCCATTTTTTGACGTGAAATTGTAAACATGTGGACATGGATTTTGAAAATTCTAGAGAGAATTTTAAAAACTTCAAGAGAATTTCAACAATTTTGAGAGGGATTTGAAAAGTTTCAATGGGAATGGGAAGTATTGGGACAAAAATTAGAAAATTTTTAAGGGACTTTGAAAAAATTTCAACTGGAATTTTAGCCATTTTTTGACGTGAAATTGTAAACATGTGGACATGGATTTTGAAAATTCTAGAGAGAATTTTAAAAGCTTCAAGAGAATTTCAACAATTTTGAGAGGGATTTGAAAAGTTTCAATGGGAATGGGAAGAATTGGGACAAAAATTGGAAAATTTTTCAGGGACTTTGAAAAAATTTCAACTGGAATTTTAGCATTTTTTTTACGTGAAATTGTAAACATGTGGACATGGATTTTGAAAATTCTAGAGAGAATTTTAAAAGCTTCAAGAGAATTTCAAAAATTTGAGAGGGATTTGAAAAGTTTCAATGGGAATGGGAAGAATTGGGACAAAAATGGGAAAATTTTTAAGGGACTATGAAAAAATTTCAACTGGAATTTTAGCCATTTTTTGACGTGAAATTGTAAACATGTGGACATGGATTTTGAAAATTCTAGAGAGAATTTTAAAAGCTTCAACAGAATTTCAACAATTTTGAGAGGGATTTGAAAAGTTTCAATGGGAATGGGAAGAATTGGGACAAAAATTAGAAAATTTTTCAGGGACTTTGAAAAAATTTCAACTGGAATTTTAGCCATTTTTTGACGTGAAATTGTAAACATGTGGACATGGATTTTGAAAATTCTAGAGAGAATTTTAAAAGCTTAAACAGAATTTCAACAATTTTGAGAGGGATTTGAAAAGTTTCAATGGGAATGGGAAGAATTGGGACAAAAATTGGAAAATTTTTAAGGGACTTTGAAAAAATTTCAACTGGAATTTTAGCCATTTTTTGACGTGAAATTGTAA
Source organism: Streptopelia decaocto (assembly GCF_964273445.1). Lineage (NCBI taxonomy): Eukaryota > Metazoa > Chordata > Aves > Columbiformes > Columbidae > Streptopelia > Streptopelia decaocto. The sequence goes on along the minus strand of NW_028116707.1, from coordinate 7,962 downwards.
ACATGTGGCCATGGATTTTGAAAATTCTAGAGAGAATTTTAAAAGCTTCAAGAGAATTTCAACAATTTTGAGAGGGATTTGAAAAGTTTCAATGGGAATGGGAAGAATTGGGACAAAAATTGGAAAATTTTTAAGGGACTTTGAAAAAATTTCAACTGGAATTTTAGCCATTTTTTGACGTGAAATTGTAAACATGTGGACATGGATTTTGAAAATTCTAGAGAGAATTTTAAAAGCTTCAAGAGAATTTCAACAATTTTGAGAGGGATTTGAAAAGTTTCAATGGGAATGGGAAGAATTGGGACAAAAATTGGAAAATTTTTAGGGGACTTTGAAAAAATTTCAACTGGAATTTTAGCCATTTTTTGACGTGAAATTGTAAACATGTGGACATGGATTTTGAAAATTCTAGAGAGAATTTTAAAAGCTTCAAGAGAATTTCAACCATTTTGAGATAGATTTGAAAAGTTTCAATGGGAATGGGAAGAATTGGGACAAAAATTGGAAAATTTTTAAGGGACTTTGAAAAAATTTCAACTGGAATTTTAGCAATTTTTTGACGTGAAATTGTAAACATGTGGCCATGGATTTTGAAAATTCTAGAGAGAATTTTAAAAGCTTCAACAGAATTTCAACAATTTTGAGAGGGATTTGAAAAGTTTCAATGGGAATGGGAAGAATTGGGACAAAAATTGGAAAATTTTTAAGGGACTTTGAAAAAATTTCAACTGGAATTTTAGCCATTTTTTGACGTGAAATTGTAAACATGTGGACATGGATTTTGAAAATTCTAGAGAGAATTTTAAAAGCTTCAACAGAATTTCGACAATTTTGAGAGGGATTTGAAAAGTTTCAATGGGAATGGGAAGAATTGGGACAAAAATTGGAAAATTTTTAAGGGACTTTGAAAAAATTGCAACTGGAATTTTAGCAATTTTTTGACGTGAAATTGTAAACATGTGGCCATGGATTTTGAAAATTCTAGAGAGAATTTTAAAAGCTTCAACAGAATTTCAACAATTTTGAGAGGGATTTGAAATGTTTCAATGGGAATGGGAAGAATTGGGACAAAAATTGGAAAATTTTTAAGGGACTTTGAAAAAATTTCAACTGGAATTTTAGCCATTTTTTGACGTGAAATTGTAAACATGTGGCCATGGATTTTGAAAATTCTAGAGAGAATTTTAAAAGCTTAAACAGAATTTCAACAATTTTGAGAGGGATTTGAAAAGTTTCAATGGGAATGGGAAGAATTGGGACAAAAATTGGAAAATTTTTAAGGGACTTTGAAAAAATTTCAACTGGAATTTTAGCATTTTTTTGACGTGAAATTGTAAACATGTGGCCATGGATTTTGAAAATTCTAGAGAGAATTTTAAAAGCTTCAACAGAATTTCAACAATTTTGAGAGGGATTTGAAAAGTTTCAATGGGAATGGGAAGAATTGGGACAAAAATTGGAAAATTTTTAAGGGACTTTGAAAAAATTTCAACTGGAATTTTAGCCATTTTTTTACGTGAAATTGTAAACATGTGGACATGGATTTTGAAAATTCTAGAGAGAATTTTAAAAGCTTAAACAGAATTTCAACAATTTTGAGAGGGATTTGAAAAGTTTCAATGGGAATGGGAAGAATTGGGACAAAAATTGGAAAATTTTTAAGGGACTTTGAAAAAATTTCAACTGGAATTTTAGCCATTTTTTGACGTGAAATTGTAAACATGTGGCCATGGATTTTGAAAATTCTAGAGAGAATTTTAAAAGCTTCAACAGAATTTCAACAATTTTGAGAGGGATTTGAAAAGTTTCAATGGGAATGGGAAGAATTGGGACAAAAATTGGAAAATTTTTAAGGGACTTTGAAAAAATTTCAACTGGAATTTTAGCATTTTTTTTACGTGAAATTGTAAACATGTGGACATGGATATGGAAAATTCTAGAGAGAATTTTAAAAGCTTCAAGAGAATTTCAAAAATTTTGAGAGGGATTTGAAAAGTTTCAATGGGAATGGGAAGAATTGGGACAAAAATTGGAAAATTTTTAAGGGACTTTGAAAAAATTTCAACTGGAATTTTAGCCATTTTTTGACGTGAAATTGTAAACATGTGGACATGGATTTTGAAAATTCTAGAGAGAATTTTAAAAGCTTCAAGAGAATTTCAACAATTTTGAGAGGGATTTGAAAAGTTTCAATGGGAATGGGAAGTATTGGGACAAAAATTGGAAAATTTTTAAGGGACTTTGAAAAAATTTCAACTGGAATTTTAGCCATTTTTTGACGTGAAATTGTAAACATGTGGCCATGGATTTTGAAAATTCTAGAGAGAATTTTAAAAGCTTCAACAGAATTTCAACAATTTTGAGAGGGATTTGAAAAGTTTCAATGGGAATGGGAAGAATTGGGACAAAAATTGGAAAATTTTTAGGGGACTTTGAAAAAATTTCAACTGGTATTTCAGCCATTTTTTGACGTGAAATTGTAAACATGTGGACATGGATTTTGAAAATTCTAGAGAGAATTTTAAAAGCTTCAAGAGAATTTCAACAATTTTGAGAGAGATTTGAAAAGTTTCAATGGGAATGGGAAGAATTGGGACAAAAATTGGAAAATTTTTCAGGGACTTTGAAAAAATTTCAACTGGAATTTTAGCCATTTTTTGACGTGAAATTGTAAACATGTGGCCATGGATTTTGAAAATTCTAGAGAGAATTTTAAAAGCTTCAACAGAATTTCAACAATTTTGAGAGGGATTTGAAAAGTTTCAATGGGAATGGGAAGAATTGGGACAAAAATTGGTAAATTTTTCAGGGACTTTAAAAAATTTCAACTGGAATTTTAGCATTTTTTTTACGTGAAATTGTAAACATGTGGACATGGATTTTGAAAATTCTAGAGAGAATTTTAAAAGCTTCAACAGAATTTCAACAATTTTGAGAGGGATTTGAAAAGTTTCAATGGGAATGGGAAGAATTGGGACAAAAATTGGAAAATTTTTCAGGGACTTTGAAAAAATTTCAACTGGAATTTTAGCATTTTTTTTACGTGAAATTGTAAACATGTGGACATGGATATGGAAAATTCTAGAGAGAATTTTAAAAGCTTCAAGAGAATTTCAACAATTTTGAGAGGGATTTGAAAAGTTTCAATGGGAATGGGAAGAATTGGGACAAAAATGGGAAAATTTTTAAGGGACTTTGAAAAAATTTCAACTGGAATTTTAGCCATTTTTTGACGTGAAATTGTAAACATGTGGCCATGGATTTTGAAAATTCTAGAGAGAATTTTAAAAGCTTCAACAGAATTTCAACAATTTTGAGAGGGATTTGAAAAGTTTCAATGGGAATGGGAAGAATTGGGACAAAAATTGGAAAATTTTTAAGGGACTTTGAAAAAATTTCAACTGGAATTTTAGCCATTTTTTGACGTGAAATTGTAAACATGTGGCCATGGATTTTGAAAATTCTAGAGAGAATTTTAAAAGCTTCAAGAGAATTTCAACAATTTTGAGAGGGATTTGAAAAGTTTCAATGGGAATGGGAAGAATTGGGACAAAAATTGGAAAATTTTTAAGGGACTTTGAAAAAATTTCAACTGGAATTTTAGCCATTTTTTGACGTGAAATTGTAAACATGTGGCCATGGATTTTGAAAATTCTAGAGAGAATTTTAAAAGCTTCAACAGAATTTCAACAATTTTGAGAGGGATTTGAAAAGTTTCAATGGGAATGGGAAGAATTGGGACAAAAATTGGAAAATTTTTCAGGGACTTTGAAAAAATTTCAACTGGAATTTTAGCCATTTTTTGACGTGAAATTGTAAACATGTGGCCATGGATTTTGAAAATTCTAGAGAGAATTTTAAAAGCTTCAACAGAATTTCAACAATTTTGAGAGGGATTTGAAAAGTTTCAATGGGAATGGGAAGAATTGGGACAAAAATTGGAAAATTTTTAAGGGACTTTGAAAAAATTTCAACTGGAATTTTAGCCATTTTTTGACGTGAAATTGTAAACATGTGGACATGGATTTTGAAAATTCTAGAGAGAATTTTAAAAGCTTCAAGAGAATTTCAAAAATTTTGAGAGGGATTTGAAAAGTTTCAATGGGAATGGGAAGAATTGGGACAAAAATTGGAAAATTTTTAGGGGACTTTGAAAAAATTTCAACTGGTATTTCAGCCATTTTTTGACGTGAAATTGTAAACATGTGGACATGGATTTTGAAAATTCTAGAGAGAATTTTAAAAGCTTCAACAGAATTTCAACAATTTTGAGAGGGATTTGAAAAGTTTCAATGGGAATGGGAAGAATTGGGACAAAAATTGGAAAATTTTTAAGGGACTTTGAAAAAATTTCAACTGGAATTTTAGCCATTTTTTGACGTGAAATTGTAAACATGTGGCCATGGATTTTGAAAATTCTAGAGAGAATTTTAAAAGCTTCAACAGAATTTCAACAATTTTGAGAGGGATTTGAAAAGTTTCAATGGGAATGGGAAGAATTGGGACAAAAATTGGAAAATTTTTAAGGGACTTTGAAAAAATTTCAACTGGAATTTTAGCCATTTTTTGACGTGAAATTGTAAACATGTGGACATGGATTTTGAAAATTCTAGAGAGAATTTTAAAAGCTTCAAGAGAATTTCAACAATTTTGAGAGGGATTTGAAAAGTTTCAATGGGAATGGGAAGAATTGGGACAAAAATGGGAAAATTTTTCAGGGACTTTGAAAAAATTTCAACTGGAATTTTAGCCATTTTTTGACGTGAAATTGTAAACATGTGGCCATGGATTTTGAAAATTCTAGAGAGAATTTTAAAAGCTTCAACAGAATTTCAACAATTTTGAGAGGGATTTGAAAAGTTTCAATGGGAATGGGAAGAATTGGGACAAAAATTGGAAAATTTTTAAGGGACTTTGAAAAAATTTCAACTGGAATTTTAGCCATTTTTTGACGTGAAATTGTAAACATGTGGACATGGATTTTGAAAATTCTAGAGAGAATTTTAAAAGCTTCAACAGAATTTCAACAATTTTGAGAGGGATTTGAAAAGTTTCAATGGGAATGGGAAGAATTGGGACAAAAATTGGAAAATTTTTAGGGGACTTTGAAAAAATTTCAACTGGAATTTCAGCCATTTTTTGACGTGAAATTGTAAACATGTGGACATGGATTTTGAAAATTCTAGAGAGAATTTTAAAAGCTTCAAGAGAATTTCAACAATTTTGAGAGGGATTTGAAAAGTTTCAATGGGAATGGGAAGTATTGGGACAAAAATTGGAAAATTTTTAAGGGACTTTGAAAAAATTTCAACTGGAATTTCAGCCATTTTTTGACGTGAAATTGTAAACATGTGGCCATGGATTTTGAAAATTCTAGAGAGAATTTTAAAAGCTTCAAGAGAATTTCAACAATTTTGAGAGGGATTTGAAAAGTTTCAATGGGAATGGGAAGAATTGGGACAAAAATTGGAAAATTTTTCAGGGACTTTGAAAAAATTTCAACTGGAATTTTAGCATTTTTTTTACGTGAAATTGTAAACATGTGGACATGGATTTTGAAAATTCTAGAGAGAATTTTAAAAGCTTCAAGAGAATTTCAACAATTTTGAGAGGGATTTGAAAAGTTTCAATGGGAATGGGAAGTATTGGGACAAAAATTGGAAAATTTTTAAGGGACTTTGAAAAAATTTCAACTGGAATTTTAGCCATTTTTTGACGTGAAATTGTAAACATGTGGACATGGATTTTAAAAATTCTAGAGAGAATTTTAAAAGCTTCAACAGAATTTCAACAATTTTGAGAGGGATTTGAAAAGTTTCAATGGGAATGGGAAGAATTGGGACAAAAATTGGAAAATTTTTAGGGGACTTTGAAAAAATTTCAACTGGTATTTCAGCCATTTTTTGACGTGAAATTGTAAACATGTGGACATGGATTTTGAAAATTCTAGAGAGAATTTTAAAAGCTTCAACAGAATTTCAACAATTTTGAGAGGGATTTGAAAAGTTTCAATGGGAATGGGAAGAATTGGGACAAAAATTGGAAAATTTTTAAGGGACTTTGAAAAAATTTCAACTGGAATTTTAGCATTTTTTTTACGTGAAATTGTAAACATGTGGACATGGATTTTGAAAATTCTAGAGAGAATTTTAAAAGCTTCAACAGAATTTCAACAATTTTGAGAGGGATTTGAAAAGTTTCAATGGGAATGGGAAGAATTGGGACAAAAATTGGAAATTTTTTAAGGGACTTTGAAAAAATTTCAACTGGAATTTTAGCCATTTTTTGACGTGAAATTGTAAACATGTGGCCATGGATTTTGAAAATTCTAGAGAGAATTTTAAAAGCTTCAACAGAATTTCAACCGTTTTGAGAGGGATTTGAAAAGTTTCAATGGGAATGGGAAGAATTGGGACAAAAATTGGAAAATTTTTAAGGGACTTTGAAAAAATTTCAACTGGAATTTTAGCATTTTTTTTACGTGAAATTGTAAACATGTGGACATGGATATGGAAAATTCTAGAGAGAATTTTAAAAGCTTCAAGAGAATTTCAAAAATTTGAGAGGGATTTGAAAAGTTTCAATGGGAATGGGAAGAATTGGGACAAAAATGGGAAAATTTTTCAGGGACTTTGAAAAAATTTCAACTGGAATTTTAGCCATTTTTTGACGTGAAATTGTAAACATGTGGACATGGATTTTGAAAATTCTAGAGAGAATTTTAAAAGCTTCAAGAGAATTTCAACAATTTTGAGAGGGATTTGAAAAGTTTCAATGGGAATGGGAAGAATTGGGACAAAAATTGGAAAATTTTTCAGGGACTTTGAAAAAATTTCAACTGGAATTTTAGCCATTTTTTGACGTGAAATTGTAAACATGTGGCCATGGATTTTGAAAATTCTAGAGAGAATTTTAAAAGCTTCAACAGAATTTCAACAATTTTGAGAGGGATTTGAAAAGTTTCAATGGGAATGGGAAGAATTGGGACAAAAATTGGAAAATTTTTAAGGGACTTTGAAAAAATTTCAACTGGAATTTTAGCCATTTTTTGACGTGAAATTGTAAACATGTGGACATGGATTTTGAAAATTCTAGAGAGAATTTTAAAAGCTTCAACAGAATTTCAACAATTTTGAGAGGGATTTGAAAAGTTTCAATGGGAATGGGAAGAATTGGGACAAAAATTGGAAAATTTTTAGGGGACTTTGAAAAAATTTCAACTGGTATTTCAGCCATTTTTTGACGTGAAATTGTAAACATGTGGACATGGATTTTGAAAATTCTAGAGAGAATTTTAAAAGCTTCAACAGAATTTCAACAATTTTGAGAGGGATTTGAAAAGTTTCAATGGGAATGGGAAGAATTGGGACAAAAATTGGAAAATTTTTAAGGGACTTTGAAAAAATTTCAACTGGAATTTCAGCCATTTTTTGACGTGAAATTGTAAACATGTGGACATGGATTTTGAAAATTCTAGAGAGAATTTTAAAAGCTTCAAGAGAATTTCAACAATTTTGAGAGGGATTTGAAAAGTTTCAATGGGAATGGGAAGTATTGGGACAAAAATTGGAAAATTTTTAAGGGACTTTGAAAAATTTCAACTGGAATTTCAGCCATTTTTTGACGTGAAATTGTAAACATGTGGCCATGGATTTTGAAAATTCTAGAGAGAATTTTAAAAGCTTCAACAGAATTTCAACAATTTTGAGAGGGATTTGAAAAGTTTCAATGGGAATGGGAAGAATTGGGACAAAAATTGGAAAATTTTTAGGGGACTTTGAAAAAATTTCAACTGGTATTTCAGCCATTTTTTGACGTGAAATTGTAAACATGTGGACATGGATTTTGAAAATTCTAGAGAGAATTTTAAAAGCTTCAAGAGAATTTCAACAATTTTGAGAGAGATTTGAAAAGTTTCAATGGGAATGGGAAGAATTGGGACAAAAATTGGAAAATTTTTCA